>NC_060180.1:74586551-74644051 GCF_021184085.1 Oncorhynchus gorbuscha | reverse complement strand
TGAACCAGGTGTATTAGAGTAGGACTGAACCAGGTGTATTAGAGTAGGGCTGAACCAGGTGTATTAGAGTAGGACTGAACCAGGTGTATTAGAGTAGGGCTGAACCAGGTGTATTAGAGTAGGGCTGAACCAGGTGTATTAGAGTAGGGCTGAACCAGGTGTATTAGAGTAGGGCTGAACCAGGTGTATTAGAGTAGGGCTGAACCAGGTGTATTAGAGTAGGGCTGAACCAGGTGTATTAGAGTAGGGCTGAACCAGGTGTATTAGAGTAGGGCTGAATAAGCAGGATGTACAGTATAATAGGATGTCTGGCAGTATGTCTGGCAGTCTGTAGTACAGTATGTCTGGCAGTCTGTATGGCAGTCTGTAGTACAGTATGTCTGGCAGTCTGTATGGTAGTCTGTAGTACAGTATGTCTGGCAGTCTGTATGGCAGTATGTATGAAAATATGTCTGGCAGTATTTGTGACAGGATGTATGGCAACGATTTGACCGTAAGAGGGTCGTACGTACGGCCCAGTACATCACTGGGGCCAAGCTTCCTGCCATCCAGGACCTATATAATGTTGTGTCAGAGGAAGGCCCAAAGAATTGCCAGAGACCTCAGCCACCCCAGTCATAGTATGGCAATATGTATGGCAGTTGCCAGAGACTGACAAGAGTCAATGTGGTGGCTATATACAGGGGGTACCGGTACAGAGTCAATGTGGAGGCTATATACAAGGGGTACCGGTACAGAGTCAATGTGGAGGCTATATACAAGGGGTACCGGTACAGAGTCAATGTGGAGGCTATATACAGGGGGTACCGGTACAGAGTCAATGTGGAGGCTATATACAGGGGGTACCGGTACAGAGTCAATGTGGAGGCTATATACAGGGGGTACCGGTACAGAGTCAATGTGGAAGCTATATACAGGGGGTACCGGTACAGAGTCAATGTGGAGACTATATACAGGGGGTACCGGTACAGAGTCAATGTGGAGACTATATACAGGGGGTACCGGTACAGAGTCAATGTGGAGGCTATATACAGGGGTACCGGTACAGAGTCAATGTGGAGGCTATATACAGGGGGTACCGGTACAGAGTCAATGTGGAGACTATATACAGGGGGTACCGGTACAGAGTCAATGTGGAGACTATATACAGGGGGTACCGGTACAGAGTCAATGTGGAGGCTATATACAGGGGGTACCGGTACAGAGTCAATGTGGAGACTATATACAAGGGGTACCGGTACAGAGTCAATGTGGAGGCTATATACAGGGGGTACCGGTACAGAGTCAATGTGGAGACTATATACAGGGGGTACCGGTACAGAGTCAATGTGGAGGCTATATACAGGGGGTACCGGTACAGAGTCAATGTGGAGGCTATATACAGGGGGTACCGGTACAGAGTCAATGTGGAGACTATATACAGGGGGTACCGGTACAGAGTCAATGTGGAGGCTATATACAGGGGGTACCGGTACAGAGTCAATGTGGAGGCTATATACAGGGGGTACCGGTACAGAGTCAATGTGGAAGCTATATACAGGGGGTACCGGTACAGAGTCAATGTGGAGACTATATACAGGGTGTACCGGTACAGAGTCAATGTGGAGGCTATATACAGGGGGTACCGGTACAGAGTCAATGTGGAGGCTATATACAGGGGGTACCGGTACAGAGTCAATGTGGAGACTATATACAGGGGGTACCGGTACAGAGTCAATGTGGAGGCTATATACAGGGGGTACCGGTACAGAGTCAATGTGGAGGCTATATACAGGGGGTACCGGTACAGAGTCAATGTGGAGGCTATATACAGGGGGTACCGGTACAGAGTCAATGTGGAAGCTATATACAGGGGGTACCGGTACAGAGTCAATGTGGAGACTATATACAGGGTGTACCGGTACAGAGTCAATGTGGAGACTATATACAGGGGGTACCGGTACAGAGTCAATGTGGAGGCTATATACAGGGGGTACCGGTACAGAGTCAATGTGGAGGCTATATACAGGGCTCCGGGCAGCAGAGTCAAATGGAGGAAATACAGGGGGTCCCTGCGGAGTCAATGGCATCCTTTCAGGGGGTCCCTCCAGAGTCTCTGGAGGCATTTTCCTCCTCTGTCTCTGCTGCTAAAGCCACTTTCTACCACGCTAAGAGTCAATGCATCTGCTCTAACCCTAGGGGGCTCTTTGCCAGAGTCTCCTCCCTCCTGAATCCTCCGGGTACCGGTCCCCCCTCAATCCCTGGAGGCTATGCAGATGACTTCGGTCAGAGTCATTTTGGAAAGAAGGGGGTCGACGGTACAGAGTCAATGTGGAGCTAAGTCAAACGACAGAGTCAATGTGTTCTGCTCACACTGGGTACCGGTACCCTGTGCTCTGACCTCTTTCTCCCCTCTCTCTCCAGATGAAATCTCGCGTCAATGTGGAGGCTATATACGGGGGCCCAACAACCTCAATGTGGAGGCTATCCCCTCCTCTACTTCTCCAGACCATTTCCGGAGACCTCATATTATACAGGGGTACCGGTACAGAGTACAGTACAGAGTCAATAGGCTATTTTACATTTACATTTAAGTCCAGACGCTTATCCAGAGCGACTCAAATTGCTCATCAACTTATCCCATCCAGTGGAACAGCCACTTTACAATAGTGCATCTAAATATTTTAAGGGGGGACCCCTTGAAAAAACTTATCCTCGATCCTCCGTATTCAACAATTAAAGAGTATCCCTTTTTCAGGTGTCTCCGGAAGGTGGTGATTGACTCCGCTGTCCTGGCCAGCTCTCCCGGAGTTTGTTCCACCATTGGGGAGCCAAAGCAGCGAACAGTTTTGACTGGTCATTCAGCTGAGAACTGCTTTCTCAGTGGTAGGGAGACGCAGGCCAGAGGTGGATGAACGCTAACTCTCTCTCCTTGCTGTCATCCTTCAGAGCCTGGAGGTCGGCTGCCTTCGATACTGTGAACCATCAGATCCTCCTGGACCCTCTGGAGAGAGCGGAGCAGCTCCGGGTGCGGCCCACGCTTGGGAAGGTTGACCACTAGACAGGTCGCTCCTGGACCAGGTGGCGTGGCGAGAATCTGTCTCCTCACCACGCGCTCTCACCACTGGTGTCCCCCAGGGCTCTGTTCTTGGCCCTCGCCTATTCTCGCTATACACCAAGTCACTTGGCTCTGTCATAACCTCAGGAACGGTCTCTCTTATCATTGCTATGCAGAACGACAGGGTGTTGTCCAGGATCACGCCTTCCCCCTTCTGAGACCTGGGAGGAGGACACAATGGAGTTGGCAGACCGTATGGCAGATCATGGATGACGGGCATCACCACCTCAAGGAAGAGCAGCTCGGCAAGAGCGGATGCTGCTCTTCCTCCCTGGGGAAGGACTGCAGAGATGCCATGACCTGGTCATCACGGGGGAAAGGACAACTTAATTGTGTCCTCCTCCCAGAGCGATAAGAACCATGTGAGCGTGATCCTGAGCCAACACCCTGTGTTCTCAACTAACATCAGAGGCGGGGGCCCAGTGTTCCTGTGAGGTTCATGCTCTACAACATCGCAGAGTACGACCTGCCTCACACAGGAAGCGGCGCAGGTCCTAATCCAGGCACTTGTCATCTCCCGTCTGGTAGATGATGGGCGGAGAGGGCCCAACTCTCGGAGAGGGTGGAGAGGAGGATCTGACTGCAACTCGCTGTTGGCTGGGCTCCCTGCCTGAGCCATTAAACCCCTTCAACTCATCCAGAACGCCGCTGCCCGTCTGGTGTTCAACCTTCCCAAGTTCTCTGACTAGTCTTGAAACCTGCTCCTCCGTTCTCTCCACTGGCTCAGTCTGAAGCTCGATCCGGGAGAGCTGACCATGGTGCTTGCCTCAAGAGTTTTGAGGGGAAAGAAAGAGGGATACTGGCTCTGTCAGGCCCTACACCCAAACAAGGGCACTGCGGTTTTTCCACCTCTGGCCTGCTCGCCTCCCTACCACTGAGGAAGTACAGCTCCCGCTCAGCCCAGTCAAAACTGTTGATGAGCCCTGGCCCCCCAATGGTGGAACAAACTCCCTCAAATGGTCTGGAGGACAGCGGAGTCAATCACCACCTGTCCGGAGACACCTGAAACCCCACCTCTTTAAGGAATACCTAGGATAGGTTAGCAGAATCCCTCTCACCCCACCCCCTAAGTTTTAGATGCACTATTGTTAAGTGACTGTCCCACTGGATGTCATAAGGTGAATGGAGGAGAAGGTGTAAGTCGCTCTGGGTAAGAGCGTCTGCTAAATGACTTAAATGTAAAATGTAAATGTACCAGTACAGAGTCAATGTGGAGACTATATACAGGGGGAGTGAAAGAGTCAATGGGAGACTATATTCCTCCATTTCCGCTCGGCTGCCCAGAGTCAATGTGGAGGCTATATACAGGAGGGGAGGGGAGGTACAGAGTCAATGTGGAGACTATACATAGAGGGGATGCCGAAAGGGAAGAGTCAATGTGGAGGCTATAATCAGGGATAGGTTGGAGAAGGTTTGACAGAGTCAAGAGATGGAGGCTATAAGAGGGGGTACTGGTACAGAGTCAATGTGGAGGCTATATATCAGGGGGCAGTACCGGTTGGACAGAGTCAATGTGGAGGCTATATACAGGGGGGAGACTTGGGGAGTTGCAGAGTCAATGTGGAGGCTATAAAGATGGGGGTACCTGGTGACAGAGTCAATGTGGAGGCTATATACAGGGGGGAGGCACCGGTACAGAGTCAATGGTGGAGGCTAAAGTACAGGGAGAGGTGAGCCGTCCTCACAGAGTCAATGTGGAGGCTATATACAGGGGGGACCTGGTAGGGCAGAGTCAATGATGGAGACTATAAAGGGCTGGTAACTGTGACAAAGTCAATGTGGAGGCTATAGACAGGGGTACCGGGAGAGAGTCAATGTGGGAGATATACAGGGGGTACCGATACAAAGTCAATGTGGAGGCTATATACAGGGGCGGACGAAGAGACAGAGTCAATGTGGAGGCTATATCTGGGGTATCCAGTACAGAGTCAATGTGGAGGCTATATACAGGGGGTACTGGTACAGAGTCATGTGACAAGTAAAGTTTGCTTTGATTTTGACAGTATGTAGTATGTATGACAGTATGGAGTACAATATGTATGACAGTATGTATGACAGTATGTAGTACAATAGGTATGACAGTATGTAGTACAATATGTATGACAGTATGTATGTCTGTATGTAGTACAGTATGTATGTCAGTATGTAGTACAGTATGTAGTACAATATGTATGACAGTATGTATGACAGTATGTAGTACAATATGTATGACAGTATGTATGTCAGTATGTAGTACAATATGTATGTCAGTATGTATGTCAGTATGTAGTACAATATGTATGACAGTATGTAGTACAATATGTATGACAGTATGTATGTCAGTATGTAGTACAATATGTATGTCAGTATGTATGTCAGTATGTAGTACAGTATGTATGACAGTATGTAGTACTGTATGTAGTATAGTATGTATGACAGTATGTAGTACTGTATATATGTCAGTATGTAGTACTGTATGTATGTCAGTATGTAGTACTGTATGTAGTACTGTATGTATGACAGTAGTACAGTATGTATGGCAGTATGTCACGGACCAGGATGTCTTGCTCCCAGGCAGACTAAATAACTTTTTTGCCCGCTTTGAGGACAATACAGTGCCACTGACACGGCCTGCAACGAAAACATGCGGTCTCTCCTTCACTGCAGCCGAGGTGAGTAAGACATTTAAACGTGTTAACCCTCGCAAGGCTGCAGGCCCAGACGGCATCCCCAGCCGCGCCCTCAGAGCATGCGCAGACCAGCTGGCCGGTGTGTTTACGGACATATTCAATCAATCCCTATACCAGTCTGCTGTTCCCACATGCTTCAAGAGGGCCACCATTGTTCCTGTTCCCAAGAAAGCTAAGGTAACTGAGCTAAACGACTACCGCCCCGTAGCACTCACTTCCGTCATCATGAAGTGCTTTGAGAGACTAGTCAAGGACCATATCACCTCCACCCTACCTGACACCCTAGACCCACTCCAATTTGCTTACCGCCCAAATAGGTCCACAGACGATGCAATCTCAACCACACTGCACACTGCCCTAACCCACCTGGACAAGAGGAATACCTATGTGAGAATGCTGTTCATCGACTACAGCTCGGCATTCAACACCATAGTACCCTCCAAGCTCGTCATCAAGCTCGAGACCCTGGGTCTCGACCCCGCCCTGTGCTACTGGGTACTGGACTTCCTGACGGGCCGCCCCCAGGTGGTGAGGGTAGGCAACAACATCTCCTCCCCGCTGATCCTCAACACGGGGGGCCCCACAAGGGTGCGTTCTGAGCCCTCTGCTGTACTCCCTGTTCACCCACGACTGCGTGGCCACGCACGCCTCCAACTCAATCATCAAGTTTGCGGACGACACAACAGTGGTAGGCTTGATTACCAACAACGACGAGACGGCCTACAGGGAGGAGGTGAGGGCCCTCGGAGTGTGGTGTCAGGAAAATAACCTCACACTCAACGTCAACAAAACTAAGGAGATGATTGTGGACTTCAGGAAACAGCAGAGGGAACACCCCCCTATCCACATCGATGGAACAGTAGTGGAGAGGGTAGCTCGTTTTTAAGTTCCTCGGCATACACATCACAGACAAACTGAATTGGTCCACTCACACAGACAGCGTCGTGAAGAAGGTGCAGCAGCGCCTATTCAACCTCAGGAGGCTGAAGAAATTTGGCTTGTCACCAAAAGCACTCACAAACTTCTACAGATGCACAATCGAGAGCATCCTGGCGGGCTGTATCACCGCCTGGTACGGCAACTGCTCCACCCTCAACCGTAAGGCTCTCCAGAGGGTAGTGAGGACTGCACAACGCATCACCGGGGGCAAACTACCTGCCCTCCAGGACACCTACACCACCTGATGTTACAGGAAGGCCATAAAGATCATCAAGGACATCAACCACCCGAACCACTGCCTGTTCACCCCGCTATCATCCAGAAGGCGAGGTCAGTACAGGTGCATCAAAGCTGGGACCGAGAGACTGAAAAACAGCTTCTATCTCAAGGCCATCAGACTGTTAAACAGCCACCACTAACATTGAGTGGCTGCTGCCAACACACTGTCATTGACACTGACCCAACTCCAGCCACTTTAATAATGGGAATTGATGGGAAATGATGTAAATATATCACTAGCCACTTTAAACAATGCTACCTTATATAATGTTACTTACCCTACATTATTCATCTCATATGCATATGTATATACTGTACTCTACATCATCGACTGCATCCTTATGTAATACATGTATCACTAGCCACTTTAACTATGCCACTTTGTTTACTTTGTCTACACACTCCTCTCATATGTATATACTGTACTCGATACCATCTACTGTATGCTGCTCTGTACCATCACTCATTCATATATCCTTATGTACATATTCCTTATCCCCTTACACTGTGTATAAGACAGTAGTTTTGGAATTGTTAGTTAGATTACTTGTTGGTTATCACTGCATTGTCGGAACTAGAAGCACAAGCATTTCGCTACACTCGCATTAACATCTGCTAACCATGTGTATGTGACAAATAAAATTAGATTTGATTTGATTTTATTCACAGTATGTATGACAGAATGTAGTACATTATGTAGTACAGTATGTATGTCAGTATTTTTGTCAGTATGTAGTACAGTATGTAGTATAGTATGTATGTCAGTATGTAGTACACTATGTAGTACAGTATGTAGTACATTATGTAGTACAGTATGTAGTACTGTATGTATGTCAGTATGTAGTACTGTATGTAGTACAATATGTATGTCAGTATGTAGTACTGTATGTAGTACAGTATGTATGACAGTATGTAGTACAGTATGTATGTAGTACTGTATGTATGACAGTATGTAGTACAGTATGTAGTACAGTATGTAGTAATGTATGTAGGACAGTATGTAGTACAGTATGTAGTACAGTATGTATGTAGGACAGTATGTAGTACAGTATGTAGTACAGTATGTATGTAGTACAGTATGTAGTACAGTATGTAGTACAGTATGTAGGACAGTATGTAGTACAGTATGTATGTAGTACTGTATGTATGACAGTATGTAGTACTGTATGTAGTACAGTATGTATGTAGTACTGTATGTATGACAGTATGTAGTACAGTATGTATGTAGTACTGTATGTAGTACTGTATGTAGTACTGTATGTAGTACAGTATGTATGTAGTACTGTATGTAGTACAGTATGTATGTAGTACTGTATGTAGTACTGTATGTAGTACTGTATGTAGTACAGTATGTATGTAGTACTGTATGTAGTACAGTATGTAGTACTGTATGTAGTACAGTATGTATGACAGTATGTCACTGGATGTCATAAGGTGAATGCGCCAATTTGTAAGTCGCTCTGGATAAGAGCGTCTGCTAAATGACTTAAATGTAATGTAAATGTAAATCTGCTGTTTTTCTCTCTTCTCTGTGACATATTGTTTTTCTTCTCTTCCAGTTTTGAAGTAGTTCAGGTTATCCATGAAAAACTTCTGGATATGGTGGGGAAAGCTCAGTGAGTATCTACTGTAACCTGACATGTGTGTGTATATATATATATATATATCTTTTTTTTTACATTTATTTAACTTGGTAAGTCAGTTTAGAACAAATTCTTATTTACAATGACGGCCTAGGAACAGTGGGTTAACTGCCTTGTTCAGGGGCAGAACTACAGATTTGAAACCTTGTCAAGTCGGAGATTCGATCTAGCAACCTTTTGGTTACAGGCCCAACGCTCTAATCACTAGGCTACCTACCGCCTCTACACTCTAACCACTAGGCTACCTACCGCCTCTACACTCTAACCACTAGGCTACCTACCGCCTCTACACTCTAACCACTAGGCTACCTACCACCCACTAGGCTACCTACCACCTCTACACTCTAACCACTAGGCTACTTACCGCCTCTACACTCTAACCACTAGGATACCTACCGCCTCTACACTCTAACCACTAGGCTACTTACCGCCTCTACACTCTAACCACTAGGCTACCTACCGCCTCTACACTCTAACCACTAGGCTACCTACCACCTCTACATTCTAACCACTAGGCTACCTACCGCCTCTACACTCTAACCACTATGCTACCTACCACCTCTACACTCTAACCACTAGGCTACCTACCACCTCTACACTCTAACCACTAGGCGACCTACCGCCTCTACACTCTAACCACTAGGCTACCTACCGCCTCTACACTCTAACCACTAGGCTACTATAACCTGACAGTATATTAACCCTCTACTATAACCTGACTGTGTCTGTCATTTTTGGAATATGGGATACATGCAATTCAACATGTGTTTCTCTACAGAGTACCTATTATATTGGTGGGGAATAAGAATGACCTGCACATGGAACGGTATGACACGCACAAACACACACACGCGCACGCGCACGCACACGCACACGCACACACACGCAGACACACACACACTGTGGTGTCAGATTAGTATGCTACGTTTTGTGTGTCCCAGGGTGATCAGCTGTGAGGAAGGGAAGGCCCTAGCAGACTCCTGGAACGCTGCCTTCATGGAGTCCTCAGCTAAGGAGAACCAGGTGAGACACTACCTGATCTACTGGCCCCAGATACGCTCTTAGACACTACCTGATCTACTGGCCCCAGATCAGCTCTTAGACACTACCTGATCTACTGGCCCCAGATACGCTCTTAGACACTACCTGATCTACTGGCCCCAGATCAGCTCTTAGACACTACCTGATCTACTGGCCCCAGATCAGCTCTTAGACACTACCTGATCTACTGGCCCCAGATCAGCTCTTAGACACTACCTGATCTACTGGCCCCAGATCAGCTCTTAGACACTACCTGATCTACTGGCCCCAGATCAGCTCTTAGACACTACCTGATCTACTGGCCCCAGATCAGCTCTTAGACACTACCTGATCAACTGGCCCCAGATCAGCTCTTAGACACTACCTGAACTACTGGCCCCAGATCAGCTCTTAGACACTACCTGATCTACTGGCCCCAGATCAGCTCTTAGACACTACCTGATCTACTGGCCCCAGATCAGCTCTTAGACACTACCTGATCTACAGGCCCCAGATCAGCTCTTAGACACTACCTGATATACTGGCCCCAGATCAGCTCTTAGACACTACCAGATCTACTGGCCCCAGATCAGCTCTTAGACACTACCTGATCTACTGGACCCAGATCAGCTCTTAGACACTACCTGAACTACTGGCCCCAGATCAGCTCTTAGACACTACCTGATCTACTGGCCCCAGATGCGCTCTTAGACACTACCTGATCTACTGGCCCCAGATCAGCTCTTAGACACTACCTGATCTACTGGCCCCAGATCAGCTCTTAGACACTACCTGATCTACTGGCCCCAGATCAGCTCTTAGACACTACCTGATCTACTGGCCCCAGATCAGCTCTTAGACACTACCTGATCTACTGGCCCCAGATGCGCTCTTAGACACTACCTGATCTACAGGCCCCAGATCAGCTCTTAGACACTACCTGATCAACTGGCCCCAGATCAGCTCTTAGACACTACCTGATCAACTGGCCCCAGATCATCTTAGACACTATCTGATCAACTGGCCCCAGATCAGCTCTTAGACACTACCCGATCGACTGGCCCCAGATCAGCTCTTAGACACTACCTGATCTACTGGCCCCAGATCAGCTCTTAGACACTACCTGATCTACTGGCCCCAGATCAGCTCTTAGACACTACCTGATCTACTGGCCCCAGATCAGCTCTTAGACACTACCTGATCTACTGGCCCCAGATCAGCTCTTAGACACTACCTGATCAACTGGCCCCAGATCAGCTCTTAGACACTATCTGATCAACTGGCCCCAGATCAGCTCTTAGACACTACCCGATCGACTGGCCCCAGATCAGCTCTTAGAGACTACCTCTCTCACACACACACAAGGTCAAAGGAGCGGTTCGAGAGTTTTGAATTCCTCGTTGTCCACATCACCAAGAACTTAACACAGTCCTCTCACACTCGACAGCACGTCTTCCCCCTGCTACCACATGCTACCACAAGGTTACCACATTCTACCACATGATACCACATGCTACCACAAGGTTACCACATGCTACCACAAGGTTACCACATGCTACCACATGCTACCACATGCTACCACACTCTACCACAAGGTTACCATGCTACCACAAGGTTACCACATGCTACCACAAGGTTACCACATGCTACCACAAGGTTACCACATGCTACCACAAGGTTACCACATGTTACCACATGTTACCACATGCTACCACAAGTTACCACATGCTACCACAAGGTTACCACATGCTACCACAAGGTTACCACATGCTACCACAAGGTTACCACATGCTACCACAAGGTTACCACATGCTACCACAAGGTTACCACATGCTACCACAAGGTTACCACATGCTACCACAAGGTTACCACATGGTTACCACATGCTACCACAAGGTTACCACATTCTACCACATGTTACCACATGCTACCACAAGGTTACCACATGCTACCACAAGGTTACCACATGCTACCACAAGGTTACCACATGCTACCACAAGGTTACCACATGCTACCACATATTACCACATGCTATCACATGCTATCACATGCTACCATTATTCAAAATCATACATTTTGTCCTCTTTTCTGTAACGTTTCGTCCTATTGGTTAACGTTGCGTCCTGTCGTGACGTTGTATTGGTTAATGTTGCGTCCTATTGGTTAATGTGGCGACTGCTGCTCATCGAATGATTCAGTCGAAGTTTTAAGTATGTGATTAACTGAATCAAGCAATTAATAACTCATTAACCTGGGGCACCATGGGAAAACTAGTTTTATTGAGTTTCTATTACCCAAATTAACTCAAAGAATATCAGAATATCGATTTTACAACAGCCGCTAATGAACCAGTTGCCTCTATCAGTCTCATAATCTGAACGTTGTATAGCCCTGGAGTCTGCACGGACCCGGGTCCCACTAATGAATTAGTACCACACTAATCTTAATTGAATATTTATTTACTAAAAAGTTTAAATGATGATAAAAGATACACATAGACAAAACACATTATAGGCTATTGATTAGAACTTAGTATAACGGGCCAACACACTATGGCGCGTCTTACCCACAATGGGAATTTCAAAAGAGAGAGAAAAAACAAGGACACGAGAAATGTACATTTGGGTGAATATGTCTAACCCTCGCCTTGCCTCAAACCGCCGCCCTCGTGGGTCAGAATATATAATGATGTAATTACGTGGGAGTCGATCTCCGGGGATTCTCTGCGTGGACCGTTCCGCTGTTCGATGACGCACTTCTCCTGCACCTCCTTGTTCGTCCTCACGGTGTCCGTATCCTTTGTGGTTTAGGAGTCTGTTACCTCACCCCTTTCTCTGGAAGGGGTCTTCTGAGGACAGACAGCTCTGTAGCTCACTGCATAGGAATGAATCCCCTTTAGATACTACGATTCGATGGGAGATGGAGGCTAGTTTGTTCGACTTGAATTCACCCGCTTAGACACAGCTACTCATCCGTAGCTTGGGTAGAAAAGGATTTCTTTGTCCTCAAACTTGCGTTGCGTTCTGGGTTGTTTGACTTTTCAGACCCTGCTGCAGCTGGGGTCACGTCGTCTCCTTGTAAATTCTATACTCACGGGTTTTATACCCTCTGGTCAGAAGTGGGCGTAACGCCTTTAGGGCATTTCTCTGGGCGTACCAGGTTAATGAGGCAAGGGTTAGGTTTTTCTCAAATCCCATTTTAGACAACTAACTTCACATTTCATCTTCCCCAAAACATTCTCTTTGATTTGGACATTTTCTATACAACGTACAATGTATAAACATCAAACATATACTAAGAAAACCCTCCATGTTACAATGTTTTCATAATAACGTAATAACGTCTATTATCCTTTAATAACAGAACAAAAATGACATACGTTTTCATATTCCATCTATCGTCATGACGACCATTGTTCCAAAGTCCCTTTATTTCATGTTTAATGTTCTGAGGCTGGGTCTCCATAGTAACAGGACAAAGGAATTTGCCTGTGGCCTGAGATTTACCAGGGGCGTGAGGGGTCATAAAACCCCCCCACGTCTTCAGACCCACAGCTCTCTCCTCTTGTGGTTCAGGGATAATCTGTAGGGTTGGGGTCTCTTGTAACCTGACCTGATCAAGAGAGTCGTGACAGTCCCCAAAATCATATATAGACTCTATTCTATTCTGGGTTCTAGTGGATTCTACTCTGACTCTATTCTATTCTGGGTTCTAGTGGATTCTACTCTGACTCTATTCTATTCTGGGTTCTAGTGGATTCTACTCTGACTCTATTCTATTCTGGGTTCTAGTGGATTCTACTCTGACTCTACTCTATTCTATTCTGGGTTCTAGTGGATTCTACTCTGACTCTATTCTATTCTATTCTGGGTTCTAGTGGATTCTACTCTGACTCTATTCTATTCTGGGTTCTAGTGGATTCTACTCTGACTCTATTCTAGTCTGGGTTCTAGTGGATTCTACTCTGACTCTATTCTATTCTGGGTTCTAGTGGATTCTACTCTGACTCTATTCTATTCTGGGTTCTAGTTGATTCTACTCTGACTCTATTCTATTCTATTCTGGGTTCTAGTGGATTCTACTCTGACTCTATTCTATTCTGCGTTCTAGTGGATTCTACTCTGACTCTATTCTATTCTGCGTTCTAGTGGATTCTACTCTGACTCTATTCTATTCTGCGTTCTAGTGGATTCTACTCTGACTCTATTCTATTCTATTCTGCGTTCTAGTGGATTCTACTCTGACTCTATTCTATTCTGGGTTCTAGTGGATTCTACTCTAACTCTATTCTATTCTGCGTTCTAGTGGATTCTACTCTGCCTCTATTCTATTTTGGGTTCTAGTGGATTCTACTCTGACTCTATTCTATTCTATTCTGCGTTCTAGTGGATTCTACTCTGACTCTATTCTATTCTGGGTTCTAGTGGATTCTACTCTGACTCTATTCTATTCTGCGTTCTAGTGGATTCTACTCTGACTCTATTCTATTATGCGTTCTAGTGGATTCTACTCTGACTCTATTCTATTCTATTATGCGTTCTAGTGGATTCTACTCTGACTCTATTCTATTCTGCGTTCTAGTGGATTCTACTCTAACTCTATTCTATTCTGTGTTCTAGTGGATTCTACCCTGACTCTATTCTATTCTGCGTTCTAGTGGATTCTACTCTGACTCTATTCTATTCTGCGTTCTAGTGGATTCTACCCTGACTCTATTCTATTCTGCGTTCTAGTGGATTCTACTCTGACTCTATTCTATTCTGGGTTCTAGTGGATTCTACTCTGACTCTATTCTATTCTGGGTTCTAGTGGATTCTACTCTGACTCTATTCTATTCTGGGTTCTAGTGGATTCTACCCTGACTCTATTCTATTCTGGGTTCTAGTGGATTCTACTCTGACTCTATTCTATTCTGCGTTCTAGTGGATTCTACTCTGACTCTATTCTATTCTGCGTTCTAGTGGATTCTACTCTGATTTATTCTATTCTATTCTGCGTTCTAGTGGATTCTACTCTGACTCTATTCTATTCTGCGTTCTAGTGGATTCTACTCTGACTCTATTCTATTCTGGGTTCTAGTGGATTCTACTCTGACTCTATTCTATTCTGCGTTCTAGTGGATTCTACCCTGACTCTATTCTATTCTGCGTTCTAGTGGATTCTACTCTGACTCTATTCTATTCTGCGTTCTAGTGGATTCTACTCTGACTCTATTCTATTCTGCGTTCTAGTGGATTCTACTCTGACTCTATTCTATTCTGCGTTCTAGTGGATTCTACTCTGACTCTATTCTATTCTGGGTTCTAGTGGATTCTACTCTGACTCTATTCTATTCTGCGTTCTAGTGGATTCTACTCTGACTCTATTCTATTCTGGGTTCTAGTGGATTCTACTCTGACTTTATTCTATTCTGGGTTCTAGTGGATTCTACTCTGACTCTATTCTATTCTGCGTTCTAGTGGATTCTACTCTGACTCTATTCTATTCTGCGTTCTAGTGGATTCTACTCTGACTCTATTCTATTCTATTCTGCGTTCTAGTGGATTTTACTCTGACTCTATTCTATTCTGCGTTCTAGTGGATTCTACTCTGACTCTATTCTATTCTGCCTTCTAGTGGATTCTACTCTGACTCTATTCTATTCTGCGTTCTAGTGGATTCTACTCTGACTCTATTCTATTCTGCGTTCTAGTGGATTCTACTCTGACTCTATTCTATTCTGCGTTCTAGTGGATTCTACTCTGACTCTATTCTATTCTGCGTTCTAGTGGATTCTACTCTGACTCTATTCTATTCTATTCTGCGTTCTAGTGGATTCTACTCTGACTCTATTCTATTCTGCGTTCTAGTGGATTCTACTCTGACTCTATTCTATTCTGCGTTCTAGTGGATTCTACTCTGACTCTATTCTATTCTGCGTTCTAGTGGATTCTACTCTGACTCTATTCTATTCTGCGTTCTAGTGGATTCTACTCTGACTCTATTCTATTCTGCGTTCTAGTGGATTCTACTCTGACTCTATTCTATTCTGCGTTCTAGTGGATTCTACTCTGACTCTATTCTATTCTATTCTGGGTTCTAGTGGATTCTACTCTGACTCTATTCTATTCTGGGTTCTAGTGGATTCTACTCTGACTCTATTCTATTCTGCGTTCTAGTGGATTCTACTCTGACTCTATTCTATTCTGGGTTCTAGTGGATTCTACTCTGACTCTATTCTATTCTGCGTTCTAGTGGATTCTACTCTGACTCTATTCTATTCTATTCTGCGTTCTAGTGGATTCTACTCTGACTCTATTCTATTCTATTCTGCGTTCTAGTGGATTCTACTCTGACTCTATTCTATTCTATTCTGCGTTCTAGTGGATTCTACTCTGACTCTATTCTATTCTGCGTTCTAGTGGATTCTACTCTGACTCTATTCTATTCTGCGTTCTAGTGGATTCTACTCTGACTCTATTCTATTCTGCGTTCTAGTGGATTCTACTCTGACTCTATTCTATTCTATTCTGGGTTCTAGTGGATTCTACTCTGACTCTATTCTATTCTGGGTTCTAGTGGATTCTACTCTGACTCTATTCTATTCTGCGTTCTAGTGGATTCTACTCTGACTCTATTCTATTCTGGGTTCTAGTGGATTCTACTCTGACTCTATTCTATTCTGCGTTCTAGTGGATTCTACTCTGACTCTATTCTATTCTATTCTGCGTTCTAGTGGATTCTACTCTGACTCTATTCTATTCTATTCTGCGTTCTAGTGGATTCTACTCTGACTCTATTCTATTCTGCGTTCTAGTGGATTCTACTCTGACTCTATTCTATTCTATTCTGGGTTCTAGTGGATTCTACTCTGACTCTATTCTATTCTGGGTTCTAGTGGATTCTACTCTGACTCTATTCTATTCTGCGTTCTAGTGGATTCTACTCTGACTCTATTCTATTCTGGGTTCTAGTGGATTCTACTCTGACTCTATTCTATTCTGCGTTCTAGTGGATTCTACTCTGACTCTATTCTATTCTATTCTGCGTTCTAGTGGATTCTACTCTGACTCTATTCTATTCTATTCTGCGTTCTAGTGGATTCTACTCTGACTCTATTCTATTCTGCGTTCTAGTGGATTCTACTCTGACTCTATTCTATTCCCCGTCTCAGACGGCAGTGGAGGTGTTCAAGACCATGATCCTGGAGGCGGAGAAGCTGAAAGGCGGCGTCCAACCAGGGAAGACTTCCTGCTCCCTCATGTAGAGCTGCCAAACAATCAAACACAGAATAGGACACTGCACTGGGATATCCCGTTACTTGAAGGCTTCCTGCCAGTTCCAACTACTACTTCTCAACTGTCATCAACTGTCATCAGTTGTCATCAACTGTTTATTTACCTGTATTTTTGTTCCTGTATGTCTGTATTGTTTTCCCATTTGTTATGAAAGGTTGAGTGACTGTTTCCTGTCATACTGTACATTTCCCACAATCCACCTCTCAACTGTTTTGACCTCAGCCCTGATGCAAAACTGAGGCCCTGGCAAGAAATGACCACTAGCTCCAAGAACAGTCTCTCCAACCCTGTTCTTGGAGCGATACCCTCCTGTAGGTTTTAACTCCAACCCTGTTCCTGGAGAGAAACCCTCCTGTAGGTTTTAACTCCAACCTTGTTCCTGGAGAGAGACCTTCCTGTAGGTTTTAACTCCAACCCTGTTCCTGGAGAGAGACCCTCCTGTAGGTTTTAACTCCAACCCTGTTCCTGGAGAGAATTCCTCCAGTAGGTTTTAACTCCAACCATAATCTAGCGGTTCTGATTCCAATAATTATCTGGTTGATGAGCTGAATCAGGTTAGTTACAACTGGGGTTAGAGCCAAAACCTACAGGAGGGTTAGCATTAAAACCTACAGGAGGGTTGGCATTAAAACCTACAGGAGGGTTAGCATTAAGGAGGGTTGGCATTAAAACCTACGGGAGGGTTAGCATTAAAACCTACGGGAGGGTTAGCATTAAAACCTACAGGAGGGTTAGCATTAAAACCTACAGGAGCGTTGGCATTAAAACCTACAGTAGGGTTAGCATTAAAACCTACAGGAGGGTTAGAGCCAAAACCTACAGGAGGGTTGGCATTAAAACCTACAGGAGGTCTGGCATTAAAACCTACAGGGGGGTTAGCATTAAAACCTACAGGAGGGTTGGCATTAAAACCTACAGGAGGGTTAGAGCCAAAACCTACAGGAGGGTGGGCATTAAAACCTACAGGAGGGTTGGCATTAAAACCTACAGGAGGGTTAGCATTAAAACCTACAGGAGGGTTAGCATTAAAACCTACAGGAGCGTTGGCATTAAAACCTACAGGAGGGTTGGCATTAAAACCTACAGGAGGGTTAGAGCCAAAACCTACAGGAGGGTTAGCATTAAAACCTACAGGAGGTCTGGCATTAAAACCTACAGGAGGGTTAGCATTGAAACCTACAGGAGGTCTGGCATTAAAACCTACAGGAGGGTTGGCATTAAAACCTACAGGAGGGTTAGAGCCAAAACCTACAGGAGGGTTGGTATTAAAACCTACAGGAGGGTTAGCATTAAAACCTACAGGAGGGTCAGCATTAAGGAGGGTTAGAGCCAAAACCTACAGGAGGGTTGGCATTTAAACCTACAGGAGGGTTGGCATTTAAACCTACAGGAGGGTTGGCATTTAAACCTACAGGAGGGTTAGCATTAAAACCTACAGGAGGTTTGGCATTTAAACCTACAGGAGGGCTCCTGCACAGGTTCCATTCTGGTCTCATGGGGGAAGGTGACTATGTGAGTTCATTGATAATTGAATGTGATTTGATTTGACATTGAACCTCCTCATATGAGACAGGACATGAAGACGAAACATTTTCTTGTATTGAAATGTTTGATTTCTTTTTTCCATCAGTGATTTACTTTCTCCTTACACAGCTTTATTTATTATTTGTTATTGTCATTGTCACACCACTGATTCTTTCAGGAAATTGTTCAATTGTTCAATCCCAACTTCCTTAAAGTCAAACGTTCACTTAGAGCCCGATTCAATCTGATCCGCTTCAGCCGGCGTCCGAATACCTGACGTTTTGACGTTGTTGGTGAAACTGCGTTAGAGCTGTCAAATTCACAAGCGCCTTTCGTCATTACACCTAGCTGTACGTTTCAACTAGGACTCCTCACCAGGCTAGCTTCGTCCGCTTGTGGGTACTAGCAAGCTAGGCAGTGCTAGGTAACAACAGCCAATCCAGTAGAGTCTGGAAGCTATGGTGACCTTCGATTGGTCAAGCGTCCAGCGATGTTGCAGAGTATTTGCATAAAGTTCATTGGTCCGGCCCTCTCCCATGCTCGCACCACTCAACGCCCCCCCCCGCCCACTTTTCTTCTCTTCCAATTGGAAACCAATGGTTTTCCGTAGTTTCAGTTTCATCACCCACATCATCTTCAGTTAATGGCCTGTTTATACCAGGAAGTGGAATCGCACTGTGAAACATCAGAAGCAAATCACTTTCAATGGAAGGAAAAAAGGAGAGAAGCGGAGAGGGACCGAGCACGGGGGAAAGGGAGCTGAACTAGGCGGGACTAAAGTTGGGGAAAGCTGAACTTTATTCAAATCCTCCACGATATTGTGACGTAAGTGACCAATCGAAGCTCACCATAGCTTCCAACCCTTAATGGGTTGGCTGACAATGGCTGTTGATACCAGTGGAGGCTGGTGGGAGGAGCCTATAGGAGGACAGGCTCATTGTAATGACTGGAGTGGAATCAATGGAACGGTATCAAACACATCAAACATAAACCATGGAAACCACGTGTTTGACTCCATTCCATTGATTCCATTCCACTCCAGCCGTAACAATAAGCCTGTCTTCCTATAGCTTTTCCCACCAGCCTCCTCTGGTTGATATGTAGCATCACCTAGCTTGCTTTTTGCTGAATGTAGTCACATTAAGAGAAATTCCAACGCAGCCTTGTTGACCAATAGCAACACTGGAATGTGAGATGTGATCTAAACCTCTATTAGGAACACTGGAATGTGAGATGTAATCTAAACATCCAATAGGAACACTGGAATGTGAGAAGTAATCTACACCTCCATTAGGAACACTGGAATATGAGAAGTAATCTAAACATCCAATAGGAACACTGAAATGTGAGATGTAATCTACACCTCCATTAGGAAAACTGGAATGTGAGATGTAATCTAAACATCCAATAGGAACACTGGAATGTGAGATGTAATCTACACCTCCATTAGGAACACTGGAATGTGAGATGTAATCTACACCTCCATTAGGAACACTGGAATGTGAGATGGAATAATCTAAACCTCCATTGGAATGTGAGAACACTGGAATGTGAGATGTAATCTACACCTCCATTAGGAACACTGGAATGTGAGATGTAATCTACACCTCCATTAGGAACACTGGAATGTGAGATGTAATCTACACCTCCATTAGGAACACTGGAATGTGAGATGTAATCTAAACCTCCATTAGGAACACTGGAATGTGAGATGTAATCTAAACCTCCATTAGGAACACTGGAATGTGAGATGTAATCTAAACCTCCATTAGGAACACTGGAATGTGAGATGTAATCTAAACATCCAATAGGAACACTGGAATGTGAGATGTAATCTAAACCTCCATTAGGAACACTGGAATGTGAGATGTAATCTAAACATCCAATAGGAACACTGGAATGTGAGATGTAATCTAAACATCCAATAGGAACACTGGAATGTGAGATGTAATCTAAACCTCCATTAGGAACACTGGAATGTGAGATGTAATCTAAACCTCCATTAGGAACACTGGAATGTGAGATGTAATCTAAACATCCAATAGGAACACTGGAATGTGAGATGTAATCTACACCTCCAATAGGAACACTGGAATGTGAGATGTAATCTAAACATCCAATAGGAACACTGGCATGTGAGATGTAATCTAAACATCCAATAGGAACACTGGAATGTGAGATGGAATCTACACCTCCAATAGGAACACTGGAATGTGAGATGGAATCTAAACATCCAATAGGAACACTGGAATGTGAGATGTAATCTACACCTCCATTAGGAGGATAGAAATCCTCATTATTCTGTTTTTAACCATTTTTGATTTCAGTATGATTTATTTCTATTATAGCCAACACTTTCTCCTCCTGAACTCTTTCTGGCTTTGTGACAATGATCGCAAGAGCAGCTGCTCACTGATTTCACAGCTCCAACTCAGTTCCACCGCCGACATCTCCGAAACATCAGCTATGCTGGTGTCGTCTGTCGCCGTTTTAACGCCTGATCTGATTGAATCTAGGCCTCAGTCTCCCATTGACATCAATGTATGACTAAGTGGAAATTCAACTGAAGTGGAAGTCAGGACTTGGTTCTTTTAGACACGTCTCCTGGTTCATTAGAGATGTTCCTGTCTCCGATACACAGATCTTTATTTTTCGACTTCACTTACCCCCCCTGTTGTCAGTCGGATGTTATTTTTTTCTAGCTGTTATTGGCAGCACCCCCCCCAAAAAAAAAATCTACATCCCATTTTCTAATGTTAAAAATGGTGTACACATTTTTTTTTTTTTTTTTCATTGTAGTCATTAAAGTGTACAGTTATGATGTATTTCAGGAGTGTACATTGTATCATTCCAATAATGATGATTGATAATCTTTGATTCAGATTCAGATCATTTTACAAAATAGATTTAGCATACCCAACCATTTAAGCTCAAAGCAACAAAAGCGTTTAAAAGTTTGGTTTATTTTAAGTCAAATAATTGTTGATAAATTAGAATGTTGATGTGATGGTAGGATCCCACTGGGCACACACATCAATTCAATGTTTACTCCACGTTGGTTCAACGTCATTTCATTGAAATTACGTGGAAACCACGTTGATTCAACCAATGCTGACACACAGCAGAAAGACTGTCTGTCACAGCAGACAGTCTCAGAGTAGCTGGCCAATGCTGACACACAGCAGAAAGACTGTCTGTCACAGCAGACAGTCTCAGAGTAGCTGGCCAATGCTGACACACAGCAGAAAGACTGTCTGTTACAGCAGACAGTCTCAGAGTAGACTAGAATGTGATGTCACAACACTTCATGTTGATGTAAGCGTTGGTTTGGAACTGCTTACAGCCCGACATGTCCATGCATCTCTGGAAATGGCCAACTGAGGGAGAAAATAAATTACCATGTTACTGTGTGACAGCTGTTAACTGTTGACTTTAACCTGTATTATAAACCTTTTATTCTTGATTTTTCTGACCAGGGAATTTCAGAGTAGTAGTTCTGATCTAGGATGAGGACCTCATTATCCACAGCTCAGTGCTGATCTAGGATGAGGACCTCATTATCCACAGCTCAGTGCTGATCTAGGATCAGGTCTTCATTATCCACAGCTCTGGGCTGATCTAGAATCAGGTCTTCATTATCCACAGCTCTCAGCCTGTATTCATAAAGCATCTTAGAGTAGGAGTGCTGATCTAGGATCAGTCCATATAATGTATTATGATATAAAACTGCACCTCTACTCCGTTGGTGAATATGGGCACAGAACTGTGTGTGACATCCAATGCTGCTTTTCAAGTAATGCATAAGCACAACATTACTCTTTAGTCAAGTCCGCTTTCAATATTTAGGCTTTAGCTCAGCAGGCTAACATCTAGTGACACACAGATGACCTCAGTTTCGAACACGGTCCGTCTCAGTACTTACATAGTGCTCTGAAGAAGTTGGCGGGCCGCACAACCGTCCTTCTCTGGTGGACATGTTTCTACTGTCACCTTGCAGTCTCCTCCTGTCTTAGCTGGCACACAGCGCAGACAGACCAGTGCTTCACCTAGGGGACGACCGCACCATATCACTGGGTTAGGAGAACCTTAGAACTATAGCAACGTTATAGGAACACTAGAATGTACATTGGCCATGGGTCGGCCATATTGGTCAGGGAGTCATTGGTAAAAGATTAGGATTGCCAATTTCCCTTCTTTTTTCAGAAATCGCTGTTGATTCCTGGAATCAGCAGGAAGGGGAAACTCTGAAACTCTTGAGTTCAAATGAAGTTATTTGCATAGAGTTTTCTATTCTGTTACTTTCCAAGTGGAAAACGAGTTCCGACATGGCATGAATGCAGCATACGAGAGCCTCACCAACACCACAGGACAGGAGGGGTTAAAAGACGGGGTTTACTCTGCAGTTAAAGACGGACCCACCACTAGCCAACACCAGGGCTAGAGCCACAGCCCATATCACTATCTTCATCTTGCTGACGATGTGTCAACCGGAGAAGAGAGAACAGTCAGTGATCTTTAAACATTGCGATTAACTTGGATGAACTATTTAATCTGAGGTAAAGCCACGAGGTATAAAGTCATATAGGGCTTATTGTGGAGCCTGTAGTAAAGTAGGCCCAGCGTCGTCCGGGTTTGGCTGGTGTAGGCTGTCATTGTAATAAAGAATTTGATCTTAACTGACTTGTCTAGTTAAATAAAAGTTTTTTTTTAAACAAATTAAAAGTGGAACTCATTTAATTTCTTTAAATTTACAGTCAGTTTTTTGGATTCCTAAAAATATGGATTTGAATCGACATTTGAATCTTCTAAAGACAAATGATGAATTCTGACAACCAGAACGAAGCGACAGATAAGTAAAATGTCAAATGTAAAATGCTGAGAAGTTAAAGAACCGTAATAGCATAAGAAAAAAAAACGGAGACAACACATGATCAGAGAAGCACGAGATAAAATGGCGACTGGCTTTATTTTTATGCTTATGTCAGACCGTGAAGTGAAATGAATACAAGATCCACTTCAAATTATTGATTTTAAAAAGAGAATTCGAAATGAACAAGATGTGAATCTTGTGAACAAAACAAACGATAATAAAGCTGAATACATAAAGAATAGAAGAACAACGCTTGTCGACGCTTTACCTTTTATTAACGCTTTACCTTTTATTAACGCTTTACCTTTTATTAACGCTTTACCTTTTATTAACGCTTTACCTTTTATTAACGCTTTACCTTTTATTAACGCTTTACCTTTTATTAACGCTTTACCTTTTATTTAACCAGGCGGTTAAGAACAAATTCTTATTTTCAATGACGGTCTAGGAACAGTGGGTTAACTGCCTTGTTCAGGGGCAGAACGACAGACTTGTACCTTGTCAGCTCAGGGGTTTGAACTTGCAACCTTCCGGTGACTAGTCTAACACTCTAACCACCAGGCTTCCCTGCCGCCCCAAATGAAAACATCACAGGTGGGTATGTTTTAACATAAAAGGTAAATGTATGTTCAGGTATACCTTACCTCTCCAACACTGTGCTGATAAATGTGTTGATGAACATCAAGCCTCCTCCTTTTATAGCCTATCTTTGGTCTTTACATGTAACCTACGACTACAGGTGTAGTGTTTGTAGAATCATGTACATCGGTACAGAGTCAATGTGGAGGCTATATACAGGGTGTTACGGTACAGAGTCAATGTGGAGGCTATATACAGGGTGTTATGGTAAAGAGTCAATGTGGAGACTATATACAGGGTGTTATGGTAAAGAGTCAATGTGGAGGCTATATACAGGGTGTTACGGTACAGAGTCAATGTGGAGACTATATACAGGGTGTTATGGTAAAGAGTCAATGTGGAGGCTATATACAGGGTGTTACGGTACAGAGTCAATGTGGAGGCTATATACAGGGTGTTACGGTACAGAGTCAATGTGGAGACTATATACAGGGTGTTACGGTACAGAATCAATGTGGAGACTATATACAGGGTGTTACGGTACAGAGTCAATGTGGAGACTATATACAGGGTGTTACGGTACAGAGTCAATGTGGAGACTATATACAGGGTGTTACGGTACAGAGTCAATGTGGAGACTATATACAGGGTGTTACGGTACAGAGTCAATGTGGAGACTATATACAGGGTGTTACGGTACAGACTCAATGTGGAGGCTATATACAGGGTGTTACGGTACAGAGTCAATGTGGAGACTATATACAGGGTGTTACGGTACAGAATCAATGTGGAGGCTATATACAGGGTGTTATGGTAAAGAGTCAATGTGGAGACTATATACAGGGTGTTACGGTACAGAGTCAATGTGGAGGCTATATACAGGGTGTTACGGTACAGAATCAATGTGGAGACTATATACAGGGTGTTACGGTACAGAATCAATGTGGAGACTATATACAGGGTGTTATGGTAAAGAGTCAATGTGGAGGCTATATACAGGGTGTTACGGTACAGAGTCAATGTGGAGACTATATACAGGGTGTTACGGTACAGAATCAATGTGGAGGCTATATACAGGGTGTTACGGTACAGAGTCAATGTGGAGGCTATATACAGGGTTTTACGGTGCTGATGAATACTGAGCTGTGGACTTAGGGAGGGGTTAGGGAGTATGGAGAGGTTTGGGTGTAGGGAGAGATGGGGAGTAATACTGTAACACTGTAATTCTGATCTCAAGGCCATCAGACTGTTAAACAGCCATCACTAGCATAGCGAGGCTGCTGCCAACATACAGACTCAAATCACTGGCCACTTTTATAGATGGATTTAACAAAGATACTCACTCGTCACTTTAAATAACATCACTTTAATAATGTTTACATATCCTACATATCTCATATGTGTGTACTCTATACCATCTACCGCATCTTGTCTGTGCCGCACAGCACAACATGTGTATGTGAACAATAAAATTAAAATAAAATAAATTAATAATTAATTTAATTTAATTAATATATTTAATTAATAAAATTTGAGTTGATTTGCATTTGATTTGACACTGTAACTCTGTAATACTGTCTACCCTGTATCTATACATTCACTCAGACCACACACACACACACACACACACACACACACACACACACACACACACACACACACACACACACACACACACACACCACAACACTCTCCACACCATCAACACACAGCATCCCGTCAACACACAGCATCCCATCAACACACAGCATCCCATCCACACAGCATCCCATCAACACACAGCATCCCATGAACACACAGCATCCCATCAACACACAGCATCCCATCAACACACAGCATCCCATCAACACACAGCATCCCATCAACACACAGCATCCCATCAACACACAGCATCCCATCAACACACAGCATACCATCAACACACAGCATCCAATGAACACACAGCATACCATCAACACACAGCATCCCATCAACACGCAGCATCCCATCAACACGCAGCATCCCATCAACACACAGCATCCCATCAACACACAGCATCCCACAACACACAGCATCCCATCAACACACAGCATCCCATCAACACACAGCATCCCACAACACACAGCATCCCATCAACACACAGCATCCCATCAACACACAGCATCCCATCAACACACAGCATCCCATCAACACACAGCATCCCATCAACACACAGCATCCCATCAACACACAGCATCCCATCAACACACAGCATCCCATCAACACACAGCATCCCATCAACACACAGCATCCCATCAACACACAGCATCCCATCAACACACAGCATCCCACAACACACAGCATCCCATCAACACACAGTACACCCATCAACACACAGCATCCCATCAACACACAGCATCCCATCAACACACAGCATCCCATCAACACACAGCATCCCATCAACACACAGCATCCCATCAACACACAGCATCCCATCCACACAGCATGCCATCAACACACAGTACACCCCTCAAATCCCAATCAAAGCAAGAATGTCCCAACCCTGCCATTGTTCTGGACCCCGACTAAACCAAAGTCCACTATCAGCAGTGTGACATGTAAGAGAAAGTGTCCATGGTGCAGAATTTCTTAAACCCCTTCATTGTGGGGCCATTGTTATGTTGACCTCTCCCTATTGGCCATATGTATCAGGTGGTCAGCCTCTCCTCTCCCTATTGGCCATATATATCAGGCAATCCACATCTTTCCACTCTCACACTGTGGGTAAAACGTGGACAACAAACGGTGGACAAAATGTCGCAGTACTCAGGCAAGGTGAGTAGATAGCTATCGAACCTGGAAGCTATGCATACAGCTATACATACAGTATACAGCTATATATACAGTATACAGCTAAACATACAGTATACAGCTATACATACAGTATACAACTATACATACAGCTATACATACAGTATACAGCTATATATACAGTATACAGCTATACATACAGTATACAGCTAAACATACAGTATACAGCTATACATACAGTATACAGCTATACATATAGTATACAGCTATACATACAGTATACAACTATACATACAGCTATACATACAGTATACAGCTATACATACAGTATACAGCTATACATACAGCTATACATACAGTATACAGCTATACATACAGTATACAGCTATACATACAGTATACAGCTATACATACAGCTATACATACAGTATACAGCTATACATACAGTATACAGCTATACATACAGTATACGGCTATTCATACAGTATACAACTATACATACAGTATACAGCTATACATACAGTATACAACTATACATACAGCTATACATACAGTATACAGCTATACATACAGTATACAACTATACATACAGTATACAGCTATACATACAGTATACAACTATACATACAGCTATACATACAGTATACAGCTATACATACAGTATACAACTATACATACAGTATACAGCTATACATACAGTATACAACTATACATACAGCTATACATACAGTATACGACTATACATACAGTATATGGCTATACATACAGTATTCAGCAATACAAACAGCTATACATACAGTATACAACTATACATACAGTATACAGCTATACATACAGTATACAACTATACATACAGCTATACATACAGTATACAGCTATACATACAGTATACAACTATACATACAGTATACAACTATACATACAGCTATACAGCTATACATACAGTATACAACTATACATACAGTATACAGCTATACATACAGTATACAACTATACATACAGCTATACATACAGTATACGACTATACATACAGTATATGGCTATACATACAGTATTCAGCAATACAAACAGCTATACATACAGTATACATTATATACATACAGTATACAGGTATAGATACAGTATACAGCTATACATACAGTATACAACTATACATACAGTATACAGCTATACATACAGTATACAACTATACATACAGTATACAGCTATACATACAGTATACAACTATACATACAGCTATACATACAGTATACAGCTATACATACAGTATACAACTATACATACAGTATACAGTATAAAACTATACATACAGTATACTATACATACAGTATACAGCTATACATATACAGCTATACATACAGTATACAACTATACATACAGTATACAGCTATACATACAGTATACAACTATACATACAGCTATACATACAGTATACACTATACATACAGTATACAGCTATACATACAGTATACAGCTATACATACAGTATACAGCTATACATACAGTATACAGTTATATACATACAGTATACAACATATACATACAGTATACAGCTATACATACAGTATACAACTATACATACAGTATACAGATATACATACAGTATACAACTATACATACATACAGTATACAGCTATACATACAGTATACAACTATACATACAGTATACATATACATACAGTATACAGCTATACATACAGTATACAACTATACATACAGTATACAGATATACATACAGTATACAACTATACATACAGTATACAATACTATACATACAGTATACAACTATACATACAGTATACAGCTATACATACAGTATACAACTATACATACAGTATACAGCTATACATACAGTATACAACTATACATACAGTATACAACTATACATACAGTATACAGCTATACATACAGTATACAACTATACATACAGTATACAGCTATACATACAGTATACAACTATACATATACAGCTATACATACAGTATACAGCTATACATACAGTATACAACTATACATACAGTATACAACTATACATACAGCTATACATACAGTATACAGCTATACATACAGTATACAACTATACATACAGTATACAGCTATACATACAGTATACAACTATACATACAGCTATACATACAGTATATGACTATACATACAGTATTCAGCAATACAAACAGCTATACATACAGTATACAGCTATACATACAGTATACAGCTATACATACAGTATACAGCTATACATACAGTATACAACTATACATACAGTATACAGCTATACATACAGTATACAACTATACATACAGTATACAGCTATACATACAGTATACAACTATACATACAGCTATACATACAGTATACAGCTATACATACAGTATACAACTATACATACAGTATACAGCTATACATACAGTATAAAACTATACATACAGTATACAACTATACATACAGTATACAGCTATACATACAGTATACAACTATACATACAGTATACAGCTATACATACAGTATACAACTATACATACAGTATACAGCTATACATACAGTATACAGCTATACATACAGTATACAACTATACATACAGTATACAGCTATACATACAATATACAACTATACATACAGTATACAGCTATACATACAGTATACAGCTATACATACAGTATACAGCTATACATACAGTATACAACTATACATACAGTATACAGCTATACATACAGTATACAACTATACATACAGCTATACATACAGTATACAGCTATACATACAGTATACAACTATACATACAGTATACAACTATACATACAGCTATACATACAGTATACAGCTATAAATACAGTATACAACTATACATACAGTATACAGCTATACATACAGTATACAACTATACATACAGCTATACATACAGTATACGACTATACATACAGTATATGGCTATACATACAGTATTCAGCAATACAAACAGCTATACATACAGTATACATTATATACATACAGTATACAGGTATAGATACAGTATACAGCTATACATACAGTATACAGCTATACATACAGTATGCAACTAAACATACAGTATACAGCTATACATACAGTATACAACTATACATACAGTATACAGCTATACATACAGTATACAACTATACATACAGTATACAGCTATACATACAATATACAACTATACATACAGTATACAGCTATACATACAGTATACAGCTATACATACAGTATACAGTTATACATGCAGTATACAACTATACATACAGTATACAGCTATACATACAGTGTACAACTATACATACAGTATACAACTATACATACAGTATACAGCTAAACATACAGTATACAGCTATACATACAGTATACAACTATACATACAGTATACAGCTATACATACAGTATACAACTATACATACAGCTATACATACAGTATACAGCTATACATACAGTATACAACTATACATACAGTATACAGCTATACATACAGTATAAAACTATACATACAGTATACAACTATACATACAGTATACAGCTATACATACAGTATACAACTATACATACAGTATACAGCTATACATACAGTATACAACTATACATACAGTATACAGCATACATACAGTATACAGCTATACATACAGTATACAGCTATACATACAGTATACATACAGTATACAGCTATACATACAGTATACAACTATACATACAGTATACAGCTATACATACAGTATACAGCTATACATACAGTATACAGCTATACATACAGTATACAACTATACATACAGCTATACATACAGTATACAGCTATACATACAGTATACAGCTATACATACATCATACAACTAAACATACAGCATACAGCTACACATACAGTGTACAGCTATACATACAGTATACAGCTATACATACAGTATACAACTATACATACAGCTATACATACAGTATACAGCTACATACAGTATACAGCTATACATACAGCATACAACTAAACATACAGCATACAGCTACACATACAGTGTACAGCTATACATACAGTATACGACTATACATACAGTATATGGCTATACATACAGTATTCAGCTTTACAAACAGCTATACATACAGTATACATTATATACATACAGTATACAGGTATAGATACAGTATACAGCTATACATACAGTATACAGCTATACATACAGTATACAACTATACATACAGTATACAACTATACATACAGTATACAGCTATACATACAGTATACAGCTATACATACAGTATACAACTATACATAGAGTATACAACTATACATACAGTATACTGCTATACATACAGTATACAACTATACATACAGTATACAACTATCCATACAGTATACAACTATACAAACAGTATACAGCTATACATACAGTATACAACTATACATACAGTATACAGCTATACATATAGTATACAACTATACATACAGTATACAGCTATACATACAGTATATAACTATACAGACAGTATACAGCTATACATACAGTATACAGCTATACATACAGTATACAGCTAAACATACAGTATACAACTATACATACAGTATACAACTATACATACAGTATACAGCTATACATACAGTATACAGCTAAACATACAGTATACAGCTATACATACAGTATACAACTATACATACAGTATACAACTATCCATACAGTATACAACTATACATACAGTATACAGCTATACATACAGTATACAACTATACATACAGTATACAGCTATACATATAGTATACAACTATACATACAGTATACAGCTATACATACAGTATATAACTATACACACAGTATACAGCTAAACATACAGTATACAACTATGCATACAGTATACAACTACACATACAGTATACAGCTATACATACAGTATACAGCTATACATACAGTATACAGCTATACATAAGGTATACAGCTAAACATACAGTATACAGATATATATATACAGTATACAACTATACATACAGTATACAGCTATACATACCGTATACAGCTATACATACAGGATACAACTATACATACAGTATACAGCTATACATACAGTATACAGCTATACATACAGTGTACAGCTATACAAACAGCTATACATACAGTATACAGCTAAACATACAGTATACAACTATACATACAGTATACAGCTAAACATACAGTATACAGCTATACATACAGTATACAACGATACATACAGTATACAACTATACATACAGTATACAGCTATACATACAGTATACAGCCATACATACAGTATACAGCTATACATACCTTATACAGCTATACATACAGTATACAACTATACATAAGGTATACAGCTAAACATACAGTATACAGCTATACATACAGTATACAGCTATACATACAGTATACTGCTATACATACAGTATACAACTATACATACAGTATACAGCTATACATACAGTATACAGCTATACATACAGTATACAGCTATACATACAGTGTACAGCTATACATACAGTATACGACTATACATACAGTATATGGCTATACATACAGTATTCAGCTATACAAACAGCTATACATACAGTATACATTATATACATACAGTATACAGCTATACATACAGCTGTACATACAGTATAGAACTATACATACAGTATACAGCAAAACATACAGTATACGGTTTCCTGAGGAATTATTGTTTCTGGTGAGATTTTGTTATGATTGCGTGTTCTTTTCATACTTCAGTGTGTTATAGAAGTTGGTACCAAGATATTTATACTCATCCACAATGTCTACCTCCTCACCTTGGATGATCACCTCGTCCATCCTGAAGTTCGACAAGCATTTCTTTCATCTTGGAGACATTCAACTCCAGCACCGGACAGTCACACCAGTCAATGTAGTCCTGGAGGGCTGGGACATGGTCCTACTCAGACCCTGAGAGGAGTCAGAGAAGGGCTGGGACATGGTCCTACTCAGACCCTGAGAGGAGTCAGAGAAGGGCTGGGACAGACCCTGACTCAGACCCTGAGAGAGTCAGAGAAGGGACTGGGACATGGTCCTACTCAGACCCTGAGAGGAGTCAGAGAAGGGCTGGGACATGGTCCTACTCAGACCCTGAGAGGAGTCAGAGAAGGGCTGGGACATGGTCCTACTCAGACCCTGAGAGGAGTCAGAGAAGGGCTGGGACATGGTCCTACTCAGACCCTGAGAGGAGTCAGAGGGCTGGGACATGGGAGAGGAGTCAGAGAAGGGCTGGGACATGGTCCTACTCAGACCCTGAGAGGAGAGAAGGGCTGGGACAGAGACCCTGAGGGCTGGGACATGGTCCTACTCAGACCCTGAGAGGAGTCAGAGAAGGGCTGGGACATGGTCCTACTCAGACCCTGAGAGGAGTCAGAGAAGGGCTGGGACATGGTCAGACCCTGAGAGGAGTCAGAGGGGCTGGGAGGGACTGGGACATGGTCCTACTCAGACCCTGAGAGGAGTCAGAGAAGGGCTGGGACATGGTCCTACTCAGACCCTGAGAGGAGTCAGAGAAGGGCTGGGACATGGTTCTACTCAGACCCTGAGAGGAGTCAGAGAAGGGCTGGGACATGGTCAGACCCTGAGAGGAGTCAGAGGAGGGCTGGGACATGGTCCTACTCAGACCCTGAGAGGAGTCAGAGAAGGGCTGGGACATGGTCCTACTCAGACCCTGAGAGGAGTCAGAGGAGGGCTGGGACATGGTCCTACTCAGACCCTGAGAGGAGTCAGAGAAGGGCTGGGACATGGTCCTACTCAGACCCTGAGAGGAGTCAGAGAAGGGCTGGGACATGGTCCTACTCAGACCCTGAGAGGAGTCAGAGGAGGGCTGGGACATGGTCCTACTCAGACCCTGAGAGGAGTCAGAGAAGGGCTGGGACATGGTCCTACTCAGACCCTGAGAGGAGTCAGAGGAGGGCTGGGACATGGTCCTACTCAGACCCTGAGAGGTGTTGATTGGTGTCGATTTAAGCAGTTTCATAACATCATTTGCTTGAGGGGTGAGTGTGTCACATGACTTGAAACTGTGCTTGACCTCCACCGAGCTGTATGTATAGCTGTCATCATAGTGGTATCTGATTGGTGGTCATCAGTTGGTGTGTCATCACAGTGGTCTCTGATTGGTAGTCAACAGTTGGTGTGTCATCATAGTGGTCTCTGATTGGTGGTCAACAGTTGGTGTGTCATCACAGTGGTCTCTGATTGGTGGTCAACAGTTGGTGTGTCATCACAGTGGTCTCTGATTGGTGGTCAACAGTTGGTGTGTCATCATAGTGGTCTCTGATTGGTGGTCAACAGTTGGTGTTTCATCATGGTGGTCTCTGATTGGTGGTCAACAGTTGGTGTGTCATCATAGTGGTCTCCAATTGGTGGTCAACAGTTGGTGTGTCAACATAGTGGTCTCTGATTGGTGGTCAACAGTTGGTGTGTCATCACAGTGGTCTCTGATTGGTGGTCAACAGTTGGTGTGTCATCACAGTGGTCTCTGATTGGTGGTCAACAGTTGGTGTGTCATCACAGTGGTCTCTGATTGGTGGTCAACAGTTGGTGTGTCATCACAGTGGTCTCTGATTGGTGGTCAACAGTTGGTGTGTCATCACAGTGGTCTCTGATTGGTGGTCAACAGTTGGTGTGTCATCACAGTGGTCTCTGATTGGTGGTCAACAGTTGGTGTGTCATCACAGTGGTCTCTGATTGGTGTGTCATCACAGTGGTCTCTGATTGGTGGTCAACAGTTGGTGTGTCATCATAGTGGTCTCTGATTGGTGGTCAACAGTTGGTGTGTCATCACAGTGGTCTCTGATTGGTGGTCAACAGTTGGTGTGTCATCACAGTGGTCTCTGATTGGTGGTCAACAGTTGGTGTGTCATCACAGTGGTCTCTGATTGGTGGTCAACAGTTGGTGTGTCATCACAGTGGTCTCTGATTGGTGGTTAACAGTTGGTGTGTCATCACAGTGGTCTCTGATTGGTGGTCAACAGTTGGTGTTTCATCATGGTGGTCTCTGATTGGTGGTCAACAGTTGGTGTGTCATCACAGTGGTCTCTGATTGGTGGTCAACAGTTGGTGTTTCATCATGGTGGTCTCTGATTGGTGGTCAACAGTTGGTGTGTCATCACAGTGGTCTCTGATTGGTGGTCAACAGTTGGTGTTTCATCATGGTGGTCTCTGATTGGTGGTCAACAGTTGGTGTGTCATCACAGTGGTCTCTGATTGGTGGTCAACAGTTGGTGTGTCATCACAGTGGTCTCTGATTGGTGATTTGTTTGTAGTCAGTTACTCCCCAACACTGTTGACTCTTAACCCACAGGAGCATATTCATGTTGCTCTTTTCACACTACTGACCCCAAACAAGTTGTAGGGCTGGGAAAACATTACTGGTCTGGCCTGCTTACGTATCCCCAATAGTTGCTGGACCCGGTCTGGCCTGCTTACGTATCCCCAATAGTTGCTGGAACTGGTCTGGCCTGCTTACGTATCCCCAATAGTTGCTGGACCCGGTCTGGCCTGCTTACGTATCCCCAATAGTTGCTGGAACTGGTCTGGCCTGCTTACGTATCCCCAATAGTTGCTGGACCCTGGCCTGCTTACGTATCCCCAATAGTTGCTGGAACTGGTCTGGCCTGCTTACGTATCCCCAATAGTTGCTGGACCCGGTCTGGCCTGCTTACGTATCCCCAATAGTTGCTGGAACTGGTCTGGCCTGCTTACGTATCCCCAATAGTTGCTGGACCCGGTCTGGCCTGCTTACGTATCCCCAATAGTTGCTGGACCCGGTCTGGCCTGCTTACATACCAACAATAGTTGCTGGACCCGGTCTGGCCTGCTTACGTATCCACAATAGTTGCTGGACCCGGTCTGGCCTGCTTACATACCAACAATAGTTGCTGGACCCGGTCTGGCCTGCTTACATACCAACAATAGTTGCTGGACCTGGGCTGGCCTGCTTACATACCAACAATAGTTGCTGGACCTGGGCTGGCCTGCTTACGTATCCCCAATAGTTGCTGGACCCGGGCTGGCCTGCTTACGTATCCCCAATAGTTGCTGGACCCGGGCTGGCCTGCTTACGTATCCCCAATAGTTGCTGGACCCGGGCTGGCCTGCTTACATACCAACAATAGTTGCTGGAACTGGGCTGGCCTGCTTACGTATCCCCAATAGTTGCTGGAACTTGTCTGGCCTGCTTACATATCCCCAATAGTTGCTGGACCCGGGCTGGCCTGCTTACGAATCCCCAATAGTTGCTGGACCCGGGCTGGCCTGCTTACATACCAACAATAGTTGCTGGACCCGGGCTGGCCTGCTTACGAATCCCCAATAGTTGCTGGACCCGGGCTGGCCTGCTTACATACCAACAATAGTTGCTGGAACTGGGCTGAAAAATATACTACCTGAGCTAGCACAGTAGTTGTCAGAGTCTAGGTGATGTGGGTAAGGCGGAGTCAGGCGCAGGCCACAAAGATGAGTAATATCCTCTATCCTGTAGGTCAGACTCTATTTCTACCTCACTAAACTGTCCCGTGTTCTGTCCTCTGTGTCTGTATTCTACCCAGATCTGTTTCTACGAGGGGAAATGCTTCACGGGCAGGAAGCTGGAGATCTGCGGTGACTGCGATAACTTCCAGGACCGCGGATTCATGAACCGCGTCAACTCCATCCGCGTGGAGAGCGGGGCCTTCGTCTGCTTCGACCACCCCGACTTCAAGGGCCAGCAGTACATGCTGGAGCACGGAGAATACCCCGAGTTCCAGAGGTGGAACGCCCACAATGATCACATGGGCTCCTGCAGACCTATCAGGATGGTGAGGATTAAACGCTAACACTCGCGGTAAACCGATGCTGTGGAAACTGATGCCGCGGTAACGGACGCCGCGGTAACCTATGCCACCACGGTAACCTGTGGCTTTGTGAATACTGTAGGTTTTACGGTGCTCATATAGTCATTTTGTAATAAGCTTTGTATTTGCATAGTAACAGCGTTAGGTGGTTACTTCTTAACAGCGTTGTTACTATAGTTCTTTCACACTAACATCGTTGTAAGAGCTACTTGACGTGAAGGGTTAAAGTCAGAAGGTGGACTAAAGCAGTAGGACAGTTTACGCCCCTCAACCCGCTTTAACAAGACTGGCACTAGATACGTTGTGTAACCCGGTCCAAGTCCAGCTGCAAAGTGTGACTGATGTGTAAAGGTAAGTAGTCAAGCCAGCACAGAATATTCAGGTGAATTGGCCACTCTAAAGTGTATCTTGGGCACACGCAGACAGACTGACTGACTGGTACATTACAATGTGAGATAGAGGAGACAGACAGACTGACTGACTGTTGAGATGAGGGTTGTTGGAACTTCACCTAAACTTGAAGTCACAGTGATGTAATTTCTAATTTTTCCTCCCCCTCCTCCTCCTCCTCCTCCTCCTCCTCCTCCTCCTCTTCCTCCTTTTCATCCTTCTCTCCCCATTTCCTCCTTATCCTCCTCTCCCCCATCTTCTCCTCCACTCCACCCTCCTCCCCCTCTCCTCCTCCTCCTCTTCCTCCTCCTCCTCTTCCTCCTCCTCCTCCTCCACGTTCTCCTTCTCTCCCCATTTCCTCCTTATCCTCCTCTCCCCCATCTTCTCCTCCACTCCACCCTCCTCCTCCTCCTCCTCCTCCACTTCCTCCTTCTCCTCCCCATCCCCTCCTCCCCATCTTCTCCTCCCATCCTCCTCCTTCCTCTTCATCGTCATCCTCCTCTTCATCATCATTGTCCTTTTCCTCCTTCTCCTCTTGCTCCTCCTTCTCTTCCTCCTCTTCCTCATCCTCTTCTTCCTCCTCCTCCTCTTCCTCCTACTCCTCCTCTCCTCTTCCAGCATGGAGAACACTACAGGATGGAGTTGTTTGAGGGAGCTGACTTTGCTGACCAGTGTGTTGAGGTGTGTGATGACGTGCCCTTCCTGCAGGGATGCGGTCTGACCAAGAACTGCATCAACTCTCTGAAGGTCTACGGAGACGGAGCGTACGTATCTACTGAATCAACTGCTGTTGACATTTCAATTCAATTCAAGTCAATTCAATTCAATTCAATTCAAGTCAATTCAATTCAATTCAAGTCAATTCAATTCAATTCAAGTCAATTCAATTCAAGTCAATTCAATTCAAGTCAACTCCATTCAATTCATCAATGTATCTCTAGAACTCCTGTGAATTGTAGTTAGCTGTTTATAAGCACATCCATAAACTTTTTATAAGCATACAGTAAACACTTTATACAGTAAATTATCTACGGTAAACACTTTATACAGTAAATTATCTACAGTAAACACTGTATACAGTAAATTATCTACAAGTAAACACTTTATACAGTAAATTATCTACAGTAAACACTTTATACAGTAAATTATCTACGGTAAACACTTTATACAGTAAATTATCTACAGTAAACACTTTATACAGTAAATTATCTACAAGTAAACACTTTATACAGTAAATTATCTACAGTAAACACTTTATACAGTAAATTATCTACGGTAAACACTTTATACAGTAAATTATCTGCCGTAAACACTTTATACAGTAAATGAGCTACGGTAAACACTGTATACAGTAAATGAGCTACGGTAACTACGTTATACAGTAAATGATCTACGGTAAACACTTTATACAGTAAATTAGCTACGGTAAACACTTTATACAGTAAATTAGCTACGGTAACTACATTACACAGTAAATTAGCTAGGGTAACTACTTTATACAGTAATCCCTAACATACAGTGTGACTGGAAATTGTAAAGAATTATATACTGTATATTCTCTTCTCTCCTCCCTCTCATCTTCTCCATCCTGCTTTCCTTCTCTTCTCACCACTCCTTCTTCTCAACTCTCCTACTCCTCCTCCCTCCTCTCTCCCCCTTCTCCTCCCTTCTCCTCTCCTCCTCCTCCTACCTTCTCCTCTCCTCCTCCTCCTCCTCCCCCTCTTCTCTCCTCCCTCTCATCTTATCCATCCTGCTTTCCTTCTCTTCTCACCACTCCTTCTTCTCAACTCTCCTACTCCTCCTCCCTCCTCTCTCCCCCTCCTCCCTCCTCATCCTCCACCTCCTCCTCCTACTCCTCCTCCCTCCTCTCTCCCCTCCTCCCCCTCCCTTCCTCCTCCCTCCTCCCTCCCCCCTCCCTCCTCTTCTCTCTCCTCCCTCTCATCTTATCCATCCTGCTTTCCTTCTCTTCTCACCACTCCTTCTTCAAACTCTCCCCCTCCTCCTCCCTTCTCTCCTCCTCTCTCCTACTGATCCTCCCCCTGCTCCTCCCCCTGCTCCTCCCCTTCTCCTCCTTCTCCTCCTCCTCCTCCTCCTCCTCCTCCTCCTCCTCTCCATCCTCCTCCTCCTCCTCCTCCTCCTCCTCCTCCTCCTCCCCCTTCTCCTCCCTCTCCTCCCTCCCCTCCTCTCCCTCCTTCTCCTCCCTCTCCTCCTCCTCCCCTCCTCCTGCTTTCTCCCTCCTCTCTCTCTCCCTCCTCCTCCTCACTTCTCTCCTCCTCCTCCTCCTCCTCCTCCTCCTACTCCTCCTCCCTCCTCTCTCCCCCTCCTCCTCCTCTTCTCCTCTCTCCTCCTCCTCCTCCTCCTACTGATCCTCCCCCTCTCTCCCCCTCCTCCCTTCCTTCCCTTCCCTCTCCTCCTCCTCCTCCTCCCCCCTCCCTCCTCCTCCCTCCTCCTCCTCCTCCTCCCTCCTCTCTCCCTTCTCCTCCTTCTCCTCTCCCCCTCCTCCTCCCCTTCCCCTCTCCTCCCTCCTCCTTCTCCTCCTCTCTCCTCCTCCTCCTCCTCCCTTCTCCTCTCCTCCTCCTCCTCCTCCCTTCTCCTCCTCCTCTCTCCCCCTCTTCTCTCCCCCTCCTCCTCCCTCCCTCTCCCCCCCTCCTCCTCCCTTCTCCACTCATCCCCCTCCTCCCCCTCTTTTCACCCCCTCCTTCTCCTCTCCCTCCATAGCTGGGTGCTTTATGAGGAACCTAACTTCCGCGGCCGTATGTACATCGTGGAGAGAGGAGACTACTCCAGTCACGTGGAGTGGCAGGCCCAGAACCCCAACATCCAGTCCATCCGCAGGGTGGTCAACTACTTCTAAACCACGACCCTGTGACCTCTGACCTTAGTCCGAGGGGTCAAACCTGGGAAGTCAAACAGTAAAGGGGCACAACTTTACAGAAAACGTTCAGATGACATAGTTCTATTCGTGCCATTCGCATCTGTAACATTCTGACCTCACTGAATGTGATGACATCCCAGGTTAGAGAATATACATACATAAAGCATACATACATGGATTACCAGGCGGAGCTTGGCGAGGTCAACAACGTTTACATCACAGGGCACAGAACTGTTTCTTTTATCTTCTAATCCAGTTGTCGTAAAATTATATTAAAAAGACAGAACCAGAAAAAGATTTGCGTGTTTATTTTTCTACTGAAAACACTATCCCCGTCTTCAGTGTTATTTCCATTTTTTACATGATGATACAAAGATACTTATTTTCTATTATATACATATGTATATATACATATATATCTTTATGTTTAATCAACACACTCCATTCTTACTGGGCCATTTTCCCAGACAGACATGAAGTCGTGGGCTAAAACACATTTCTATGTTGGTATAAAGTCCTGGACTTAGTCTTAGTATGTGTTCGGGAAACCGGCCCTGATCCTTTACTGATCGTGGATCTACAGAAAACATATAACAGACAGATGTATTATGACATGTTAGCACCACCATCCTAGATCGACCTATCACAGCACCACCATCCTAGATCTACCTATCATAGCACCACTATACTAGATCGACCTATCACAGCACCACCATCCTAGATCGACCTATCATAGCACCACCATCCTAGATCGACCTATCATAGCACCACCATCCTAGATCGACCTATCATAGCACCACCATCCTAGATCGACCTATCATAGCACCACCATCCTAGATCGACCTATCATAGCACCACCATCCTAGATCGACCTATCATAGCACCACCATCCTAGATCGCACCACCATCCTAGATCACCTATCATAGCACCACTATACCTAGATCGACCTATCATAGCACCACCATCCTAGATCGACCTATCATAGCACCACCATCCTAGATCACCACACAGCACCACCATCCTAGATCGACCTATCATAGCACCACCATCCTAGATCGACCTATCATAGCACCACCATCCTAGATCGACCTATCATAGCACCACCATCCTAGATCCTATCATAGCACCACCATCCTACCTATCATAGCACCACTATACTAGATCGACCTATCATAGCACCACTAGATCGACCTATCATAGCATCCTAGACCTATCATAGCACCACCATCCTAGATCGACCTATCATAGCACCACCATCCTAGATCGACCTATCATAGCACCACCATCCTAGATCGACCTATCATAGCACCACCATCCTAGATCGACCTATCATAGCACCACCATCCTAGATCGACCTATCATAGCACCACCATCCTAGATCGACCTATCATAGCACCACCATCCTAGATCGACCTATCATAGCACCACCATCCTAGATCGACCTATCATAGCACCACCATCCTAGATCGACCTATCATAGCACCACTATACTAGATCTACCTATCATAGCACCACTATACTAGATCGACCTATCATAGCACCACCATCCTAGATCGACCTATCATAGCACCACCATCCTAGATCGACCTATCATAGCACCACCATCCTAGATCGACCTATCATAGCACCACCATCCTAGATCGACCTATCATAGCACCACCATCCTAGATCGACCTATCATAGCACCACCATCCTAGATCGACCTATCATAGCACCACCATCCTAGATCGACCTATCATAGCACCACTATACTAGATCGACCTATCATAGCACCACCATACTAGATTGACCTATCACAGCACCACTATACTAGATCTACCTATCACAGCACCACTATACTAGATCGACCTATCATAGCACCACCATACTAGATTGACCTATCATAGCACCACTATACTAGATCTACCTATCATAGCACCACCATCCTAGATTGACCTATCATAGCACCACCATCCTAGATCGACCTATCATAGCACCACCATCCTAGATCGACCTATCATAGCACCACTATACTAGATCTACCTATCACAGCACCACTATACTAGATCTACCTATCATAGCACCACTATACTAGATCTACCTATCACAGCACCACCATACTAGATCTACCTATCATAGCACCACAATACCAGATCGACCTATCATAGCACCACTATACTAGATCTACCTATCATAGCACCACAATACCAGATCGACCTATCATAGCACCACAATACTAGATCGACCTATGCTGAATACAACAGCTGTAGTAGACCTCACAGTGAAATGCTGAATACAACAGGTGTAGTAGACCTCACAGTGAAATGCTGAATACAACAGGTGTTGGTAGACCTCACAGTGAAATGCTGAATACAACAGGTGTAGTATACCTTACATTGAACTGCTGAATACAACAGGTGTCGGTAGACCTCACAGTGAAATGCTGAATACAACAGGTGTAGTAGACCTGACAGTGAAATGCTGAATACAACAGGTGTAGTAGACCTTACATTGAACTGCTGAATACAACAGGTGTTGGTAGACCTCACAGTGAAATGCTGAATACAACAGGTGTAGTAGACCTTACAGTGAAATGCTGAATACAACAGGTGTAGTAGACCTCACAGTGAAATGCTGAATACAACAGGTGTAGTAGACCTCACAGTGAAATGCTGAATACAACAGGTGTAGTAGACCTTACAGTGAAATGCTGAATACAACAGGTGTAGTAGACCTTACAGTGAAATGCTGAATACAACAGGTGTAGTAGACCTCACAGTGAAATGCTGAATACAACAGGTGTAGTAGACCTTACAGTGAAATGCTGAATTCAACAGGTGTAGACCTCACAGTGAAATGCTGAATACAACAGGTGTAGTAGACCTCACAGTGAAATGTTGAATACAACAGGTGTAGTAGACCTCATAGTGAAATGCTGAATACAACAGGTGTAGTAGACCTTAAAGTGAGACCAGGTCACAGTGAATACAACAGGTGCTAGACCTCATAGTGAAATGCTGAATACAACAGGTGTAGTAGACCTCACAGTGAAATGCTGAATACAACAGGTGTAGTAGACCTTACAGTGAAATGCTGAATACAACAGGTGTAGTAGACCTTACAGTGAAATGCTGAATACAACAGGTGTAGTAGACCTTACAGTGAAATGCTGAATACAACAGGTGTAGTAGACCTCACAGTGAAATGCTGAATACAACAGGTGTAGTAGACCTCACAGTGAAATGCTGAATACAACAGGTGTAGTAGACCTTACAGTGAAATGCTTCCTTACAAGCACCTAACCAACAATGCAGTACAAACAAGAATAAGAAATAAAAGTAACTAAAGAGCAGCAGTAAGATAACAATAGCGAGACTGTATACAGGGGAGTACCGCTACAGGGACAATGTGCGGGGGTGGTGTCCAGTTAGTAGAGGTAATATGTACATTTACGAGTTATTAAAGTGACTATGCATAGATGATAACAACAGGGAGTAGCAGTGGTGTAAAAGAGAGGGGGGGGGTCAATGCACGTAGTTTGTGTAGCCATTTGATTAGATGTTCAGGAGTCTTATGGTTTGGGGTTAGAAGCTGTTTAGAAGCCTCTTGGACCTAGACTTGGCGCTCCGGGTACCGCTTGCCATGTGGTAGTAGAGAGAACAGTCTATGACTAGGGTGGCTGGAGTTTTTGACCATTTTTAGGGCCTTCCTCTGACACCGCCTAGTATAGAGGTCCTGGATGGCAGGAAGCTTTGTCCCGGTGATGTACTGGGCCGTACGCACTACCCTCTGTAGTGCCTTGCGGTCGGAGGTTGAGCAGTTGCCATACCAGGCAGTGATGCAACCAGCATGCTCTTGATGGTGCAGCCCCGTCGATGAGAATGGGGGCGTGCTAGGTCCTCCTTTTTCTGTATTCCACAATCATGTCCTTTGTCTTGATCACGTTGAGGGAGAGGTTGTTATTCTTGTTGTTCTCCTATATTGACACTTTGCCTGTTTGCCTGCCGGTGGACATAGCGGGATTTCTCATAAGCCTCCGGGTTAGAGTCCCACTCCTTGAAAGCTGGAGCTCTTGCCTTTAGCCCGGAAGCCAGCCGCACCAATGTGTCGGAGGAAATACCGTGCCCCTGGCAACCTTGGTTAGCGCGCACTGCGCCCGGCCCGTCACAGGAGTCGCTGGTGCGCGATGAGACAAGGATATCCCTACCGGCCAACCCCTCCCTAACCCGGGAGACGCTAGGCCAATTGTGCGTCGCCCCATGGACCTCCCGGTCACAGCCGGTTACGACAGAGCCTGGGCGCGAACCCAGAGTCTCTGGTGGCACAGCTGGCACTGCAGTACAGCACCCTTAACTACTGGCCACCCGGGAGGCCCAATTGTGAGGAATACTAAGTCAGGTGAACAGAAGGACTTGAGTTCCTATATGTTGTTATGATCACACCACATCTTGTTAATCATAAGGCATACAACCCTGTCCTTCTTCATACCAGAAAGATGAAACAAAGAACGTTACAGTGTCAAAGATTTATATTCCACAAAACATAGAGAATTGTACCTATACATTTACCTATACATTGAATATAGGAGAAGTTCCACCATCACGTGACTTTATGGACAATGGTCTGCATGACAATAATAACATCTACACACTTAAACGGTTAATAATCAGTATCACACACACACACACACACACACACACACACACACACACACACACACACACACACACACACACACACACACACACACACACACACACACACACACACACACACACACACACACACACACACACACACACACACACACACACACACACTCACACACAACATAGAATATACACAGCTGAAATAACTCGTCTGTTCCTATGTGATCAAGTGTAATGCTTTCTAGGTTGATGAATGGATTAACAGTATCATGTGTTGTAGGGTGATAGCTCAGGCCTTTCCCTAGTGTTCGTTTCATCCCTAAAGCGGGTTCTGAACAACTCTTACCAATTCAATTCAAATTCTAATTAAATTCTGTTGACTTTTACTTCCAGGTTGGGAATTTCATGTGTGGTGAGGAATTGGTACATACAGGGACACATTACAACATAGAACATGTAGGATACAGTATGAAGGATTAAATGCAATAATATACATTATATGCATTCACAATATTTCTAGTCGTGTTTGTTGTTGTTCTGAAAAATGTTGTTCTGAAAAATGTTTTGTCTCCACCAGCCAGTTGTCTCTTCTTCAGTGGTTTCTACATGACCGGCTCTACCAGCCAGTTGTCTCTTCTTCAGTGGTTTCTACCTTAGACCAGCTCTACCAGCCAGATGTCTCTTCTTCAGTGGTTTCTACCTTAGACCAGCTCTACCAGCCAGTCTACCAGCCAGTTGTCTCTTCTCCAGTGGTTTCTACCTTAGACCAGCTCTACCAGCCAGTCTACCAGCCAGTTGTCTCTTCTTCAGTGGTTTCTACCTTAGACCAGCTCCACCAGCCAGTTGTCTCTTCTCCAGTGGTTTCTACCTTAGACCGGCTCTACCAGCCAGATGTCTCTTCTTCAGTGGTTTCTACCTTAGACCAGCTCCACCAGCCAGTTGTCTCTTCTTCAGTGGTTTCTACCTTAGACCGGCTCTACCAGCCAGTTGTCTCTTCTTCAGTGGTTTCTACCTTAGACCAGCTCCACCAGCCAGTTGTCTCTTCTTCAGTGGTTTCTACCTTAGACCAGCTCCACCAGCCAGTTGTCTCTTCTTCAGTGGTTTCTACCTTAGACCAGCTCCACCAGCCAGTTGTCTCTTCTTCAGTGGTTTCTACCTTAGACCAGGCTCTACCAGCCAGTTGTCTCTTCTTCAGTGGTTTCTACCTTAGACCAGCTCTACCAGCCAGTTGTCTCTTCTTCAGTGGTTTCTACCTTAGACCGGCTCCATCAGCCAGTTGTCTCTTCTTCAGTGGTTTCTACCTTAGACCAGCTCCACCAGCCAGTTGTCTCTTCTTCAGTGGTTTCTACCTTAGACCAGCTCCACCAGCCAGTTGTCTCTTCTTCAGTGGTTTCTACCTTAGACCGGCTCTACCAGCCAGTTGTCTCTTCTTCAGTGGTTTCTACCTTAGACCAGCTCTACCAGCCAGTTGTCTCTTCTTCAGTGGTTTCTACCTTAGACCAGCTCTACCAGCCAGTTGTCTCTTCTCCAGTGGTTTCTACCTTAGACCAGCTCTACCAGCCAGTCTACCAGCCAGTTGTCTCTTCTTCAGTGGTTTCTACCTTAGACCAGCTCTACCAGCCAGTTGTCTCTTCTCCAGTGGTTTCTACCTTAGACCGGCTAATCTACCAGCCAGATGTCTCTTCTCCAGTGGTTTCTACCTTAGACCAGCTCCACCAGCCAGCTGTCTCTTCTTCAGTGGTTTCTACCTTAGACCAGCTCTACCAGCCAGTTGTCTCTTCTTCAGTGGTTTCTACCTTAGACCAGCTCCACCAGCCAGTTGTCTCTTCTCCAGTGGTTTCTACCTTAGACCAGCTCCACCAGCCAGTTGTCTCTTCTTCAGTGGTTTCTACCTTAGACCAGCTCCCACCAGCCAGTTGTCTCTTCTTCAGTGGTTTCTACCTTAGACCGGCTCCACCAGCCAGTTGTCTCTTCTTCAGTGGTTTCTACCTTAGACCAGCTCCACCAGCCAGTTGTCTCTTCTTCAGTGGTTTCTACCTTAGACCAGCTCCACCAGCCAGTTGTCTCTTCTTCAGTGGTTTCTACCTTAGACCGGCTCTACCAGCCAGTTGTCTCTTCTTCAGTGGTTTCTACCTTAGACCAGCTCTACCAGCCAGTTGTCTCTTCTTCAGTGGTTTCTACCTTAGACCAGCTCTACCAGCCAGTTGTCTCTTCTTCAGTGGTTTCTACCTTAGACCAGCTCTACCAGCCAGTTGTCTCTTCTACCTTAGACCAGTGGTTTCTACCTTAGACCAGCTCTACCAGCCAGTTGTCTCTTCTCCAGTGGTTTCTACCTTAGACCAGCTCCACCAGCCAGTTGTCTCTTCTTCAGTGGTTTCTACCTTAGACCAGCTCTACCAGCCAGTTGTCTCTTCTTCAGTGGTTTCTACCTTAGACCAGCCACCAGCCAGTTGTCTCTTCTTCAGTGGTTTCTACCTTAGACCAGCTCCACCAGCCAGTTGTCTCTTCTTCAGTGGTTTCTACCTTAGACCAGCTCCACCAGCCAGTTGTCTCTTCTTCAGTGGTTTCTACCTTAGACCAGCTCCACCAGCCAGTTGTCTCTTCTTCAGTGGTTTCTACCTTTCTAGACCAGCTCCACCAGCCAGTTGTCTCTTCTTCAGTGGTTTCTACCTTAGACCAGCTCCACCAGCCAGTTGTCTCTTCTTCAGTGGTTTCTACCTTAGACCAGCTCCACCAGCCAGTTGTCTCTTCTTCAGTGGTTTCTACCTTAGACCAGCTCCACCAGCCAGTTGTCTCTTCTTCAGTGGTTTCTACCTTAGACCAGCTCCACCAGCCAGTTGTCTCTTCTTCAGTGGTTTCTACCTTAGACCAGCTCCACCAGCCAGTTGTCTCTTCTTCAGTGGTTTCTACCTTAGACCAGCTCTACCAGCCAGTTGTCTCTTCTTCAGTGGTTTCTACCTTAGACCAGCTCAACCAGCCAGCTCACATTGTCTCTTCAGTTGCCATGACAATATATGGGAGAACATCTGTCTTTAACACAGTTTCACTCACTGAGCTACAGTGTGTTACAGAATCAATATGGTGTGTGTGTGACAGAATCAATACGGTGTGTGTGTTACAGAATCAATACGGTGTGTGTGTTACAGAATCAATACGGTGTGTGTGTTACAGAATCAATATGGTGTGTGTTACAGAATCAATATGGTGTGTGTGTTACAGAATCAATACGGTGTGTGTGTTACAGAATCAATATGGTGTGTGTGTGACAGAATCAATATGGTGTGTGTGTTACAGAATCAATACGCTGTGTGTGTTACAGAATCAATATGGTGTGTGTGTGACAGAATCAATATGGTGTGTGTGACAGAATCAATATGGTGTGTGTGTGACAGAATCAATATGGTGTGTGTGTGACAGAATCAATATGGTGTGTGTGTGTGTTACAGAATCAATATGGTGTGTGTGACAGAATCAATACGGTGTGTGTGTGTGTGCCAGAATCAATATGGTGTCTGTGTGTGTGACAGAATCAATATGGTGTGTGTTACAGAATCAATATGGTGTGTGTGTGTTACAGAATCAATATGGTGTGTGTGACAGAATCAATACGGTGTGTGTGACAGAATCAATATGGTGTGTGTGACAGGGTCAATACGATGTGTGTGTGTGTGTTACAGAATCAATATGGTGTCTGTGTGTGTTACAGAATCAATATGGTGTGTGTGACAGAATCAATACGGTGTGTGTGACAGAATCAATATGGTGTGTGTGACAGAATCAATATGGTGTGTGTGACAGGGTCAATACGATGTGTGTGTGGGCGAAAAATATCTAGTGTGAAAAGATCTGATGTGATTGGTCAAAAAGATCAGAATTAGGCTGGAGCCCTAGAGACATCATAAAGCCTCTCCACGTCTCCTTCTACCCCTCTCCTCCTAACCTCCCCTCCACCTCTCCTTCTACCCCTCTCCTCCTAACCTCCCCTCCACCTCTCCTTCTACCCCTCTCCTCCTAACCTCCCCTCCCCTCCACCTCTCCTTCTACCCCTCTCCTCCTAACCTCCCCTCCACCTCTCCTTCTACCCTTCTCCTCCTAACCTCCCCTCCACCTCTCCGTCTACCCCTCTCCTCCTAACCTCTGCACGTATAAACGCAGCCCTAGAGACATCATAAAGCCTCTCCACCTCTCCTTCTACCCCTCTCCTCCTAACCTCCCCTCCATCTCTCCTTCTACCCCTCTCCTCCTAATCTCCCCTCCACCTCTCTCCTTCTACCCCTCTCCTCCCAACCTCTGCACGTATAAACGCAGCCCTAGAGACATCATAAAGCTAATCCTGTCGAGACACTGTGTGTTGTTTTTTATTTGGTATTTTACCCCCCTCTTCATCACTGCAACTCCCCGACGGGCTCGGGTGGCGAAGGTCAAGTCAGGCGTCCTCCGAAACATGGCCCGCCAAACCGCGCTTCTTCACACACTCCCCGCCCCTACGCTGCATCCACTACCCATGAGGGTACATGCCGTGCCCACTAGAATGACATCACTACAAGAATTACATCACTACACGCATTACATCACTACACGCACACTAGCTAGTACACACGCTACAGATGTCGGATCTTTATTTGACCTTGTTCGTCGCAGGAGGAATATAATCCTGCAGCATGAAGAATTGAATATCTGAAGAAATATTTATAATGGCCACCAGGTGGCAGCAGTATGCAGTGTTTGTAGGCCAGGTGCAGGCTTACAGCATGTCTCTCCATTCAGATGTGGATTGTTTTAAATTGACATATGTGTAAGGGGTAGATGTATTTTTTGTTTGGAAAAATCCGTTTCTTTAGATAATTTGTTTTACTATATGTAGAAATAGGCAAGTAATAGGCAGAATAAATGATTGGTTACCTCAGTGCCTGTGTAATCCAGCTACTGACCCCAGCATACATATGCTATAGTCGGCACGGGTTGGAATCTGGCCCACTGCCCTTAATTCCGCGTGGTTACAGGGTTAATTCCATGTGGTTACGGGGTTAATTCCACGTGGTTACAGGGTTAATTCTGCGTGGTTACAGGGTTAATTCCACGTGGTTACAGGGTTAATTCCACGTGGTTACAGGGTTAATTCCGCGTGGTTACAGGGTTAATTCCACGTGGTTCCAGGGTTAATTCCAAAGCGGTTCCAGGGTATATTCCACATGGTTACAGGGTTAATTCCACGTGGTTACGGGGTTAATTACACGTGGTTACGGGGTTCATTCCACGTATTTACGGGGTTAATTCCACATGGTTACGGGGTTAATTCCACATGGTTAGGGGTTTAATTCTGTATGGTTACAGGGTTAATTCCACGTGGTTACGGGGTTAATTCCACATAGTTACGGGGTTAATTCCTTGTGGTTACGGGGTTAATTCCACATGGTTAGGGGTTTAATTCTGTATGGTTACAGGGTTAATTCTGTATGGTTACAGGGTTAATTCCACATGGTTACGGGGTTAATTCCACGTGGTTAGGGGTTTAATTCTGTGTGGTTACAGGGTTAATTCTCCATGGTTACAGGGTTGAAACAGAAACTTCTCAAAGGTTAACAGTTTAGGGATTAATTATGAGTGGTTAAAGAGAGACTGACCATAGCTAGCTTAGCGGACATTAGCAAACTAGTGGACATTGGAAAACTAGCTACCAACTAGCTAACTAGCTGGCTAATGTTAGTCTACCTTAATAGACGTCGGATTTGGCTTGGAAACATAACATTTCAAAATAAGGCAAATAATTAGCAGGAAAAACTTTTGTAATGATTGTGATGTCGCCAGATTGGTTTTTAGATGCAAGTATAACTTAAGCCATCTAACTAAGTTAGCATTCCGAGTTATTTTTAAACAAACTTTGCTAGCTAGTAACAGCAATAGCAACATGAACATCTTTCTAATGTACATTTAACGACATGATAATATGTCAAAGTTGTTTCCTAATCATTATTTGCCTACTTTAGTAATTGTAAGGACCGACGCTGGAGTAGAGGAGCAGGTAAGAGAGTAAACATTTAAATAAGGAACAGACATGGAACAAAACAAGAACAGCGTCAGCACACCGGTAACACAACGGCGTACGACAATTAATCATGAAGCAACAGACATATATAGAGGAAGTAATGACACAGGTGATTGAGTTCAGGTGAGACCAATAATTGCTGATGCGAGTGACGGGGAAGGCAGGTGTGCGTAATGATGGTGTCAGGAGTGTGTAATGCTGGGGAACCTGGCGCCTTCGAGCGCTAGGGGGGGGGAGCGGGAGCAGGCCTGACAGTAATGCTGGGGAACCTGGCGCCTTCGAGCTGTCATGTTTTGTCTTAGATTGTCTTGTCATTTTGCTTTTCCTCTGTTCATTTTCCCCCTGCTGGTCTTTTTAGGTTCGTTCCCCTTTTTCTCTCTCCCTTCCTCTCTCTCTTCTCTCTATCGTTCCGTTCCTGCTCCCAGCTGTTCCTATTCCCCTAATCAATCATTTAGTCTTCCCACACCTGTTCCTTATCTTTTCCCCTGATTAGAGTCCCTATTTCTTCCCTTGTTTTCCGTTCCTGTCCTGTCGGATCCTTGTCTATTGTTCACCGTGCTGTGTCTGTGTATCGCCCTGTCGTGTCGTGTTTCCCTCAGATGCTGCGTGGAGAGCAGGTGTCTGAGTCTGCTAGGTTCAAGTGCCTTCCCGAGGCAACCTGCAGTTCTTGATCGAGTCTCCAGTCTGTTCTCGTCATTACGAGTGGAATTATGTCTTATGTTTGTAGAATTACTTTTCTGGATTAAAGACTCTGTTTTCGCCAAGTCGCTTTTGGGTCCTCATTCACCTGCATGACAGAAGGATCCGACCAAAGAATGGACCCAGCGACTACAGACGTTCGTAACACTGCCGTCGAGATCCAAGGAGCCATGCTCGGCAGACACGAGCAGGAATTGTCTGCTGCTCGCCATGCCGTGGAGAACCTGTCCGCTCAGGTTTCCGACCTCTCTGGACAGTTCCAGAGTCTTCGTCTCGTGCCACCTGTTACTTCCTGGCCTGCCGAGCCTCCGGAACCTAGGGTTAATAACCCACCTTGCTACTCCGGGCAGCCCACGGAGTGCCGCTCCTTTCTCACCCAGTGTGATATTGTGTTCTCTCTCCAACCCAACACATACTCTAGCGAGAGAGCTCGGGTTGCTTACGTCATTTCACTCCTTACTGGCCGGGCTCGAGAGTGGGGCACAGCTATCTGGGAGGCAAGGGCTGATTGTTCAAACAATTACCAGAACTTTAAGGAGGAGATGATTCGGGTTTTCTGACCGTTCAGTTTTAGGTAAGGAGGCTTCTAGGGCCCTGGCTTCCCTATGCCAAGGTGATCGATCCATAACGGATTACTCTATAGAGTTTCGCACTCTTGCTGCCTCTAGTGACTGGAACGAGCCGGCGCTGCTCGCTCGTTTTCTGGAGGGACTCCACGCAGTGGTCAAAGATGAGATTCTCTCTCGGGAGGTTCCCGCCAGTGTGGACTCTTTGATTGCTCTCGCCATCCGCATAGAACGACGGGTAGATCTTCGTCACCAAGCTCGTGGAAGAGAGCTCGCGTCAACGGTGTTTCCCTGCTCCGCATCGCAACCATCTCCCTCCTCTGGCTCAGAGACTGAGCCCATGCAGCTGGGAGGTATTCGCATCTCGACTAAGGAGAGGGAACGGAGGATCACCAACCGCCTGTGCCTCTATTGCGGATTTGATGGACATTTTGTCAATTCATGTCCAGTAAAAGGCCAGAGCTCATCAGTAAGCGGAGGGCTACTGGTGAGCGCTACTACTCAGGTCTCTTCATCTAGATCCTGTACTACTATGTCGGTCCATCTACGCTGGACCGGTTCGGGTGCTACATGCAGTGCCTTGATTGACTCGGGGGCTGAGGGTTGTTTCATGGACGAAGCATGGGCTCGGAAACATGACATTCCTTTCAGACAGTTAGACAAGCCTACGCCCATGTTTGCCTTAGATGGTAGTCATCTTCCCAGTATCAGATTTGAGACACTACCTTTAACTCTCACAGTATCTGGTAACCACAGTGAGACTATTTCTTTTTTGATTTTTCGTTCACCTTTTACACCTGTTGTTTTGGGTCATCCCTGGCTAGTATGTCATAATCCTTCTATTAATTGGTCTAGTAATTCTATCCTATCCTGGAACGTTTCTTGTCATGTGAAGTGTTTAATGTCTGCCATCCCTCCCATTTCTTCTGTCCCCACTTCTCAGGAGGAACCTGGCGATTTGACAGGAGTGCCGGAGGAATATCATGATCTGCGCACGGTCTTCAGTCGGTCCCGAGCCAACTCCCTTCCTCCTCACCGGTCGTATGATTGTAGTATTGATCTCCTTCCGGGGACCACTCCCCTCGGGGTAGACTATACTCTCTGTCGGCTCCCGAACGTAAGGCTCTCGAGGATTATTTATCTGTGTCTCTTGACGCCGGTACCATAGTGCCTTCTTCCTCTCCGGCCGGGGCGGGGTTCTTTTTGTTAAGAAAAGGACGGTACTCTGCGCCCCTGCGTGGATTATCGAGGGCTGAATGACATAACGGTTAAGAATCGTTATCCGCTTCCCCTTATGTCATCAGCCTTCGAGATTCTGCAGGGAGCCAGGTGCTTTACTAAGTTGGACCTTCGTAACGCTTACCATCTCGTGCGCATCAGAGAGGGGGACGAGTGGAAAACGGCGTTTAACACTCCGTTAGGGCATTTTGAGTACCGGGTTCTGCCGTTTGGTCTCGCCAATGCGCCAGCTGTTTTTCAGGCATTAGTTAATGATGTTCTGAGAGACATGCTGAACATCTTTGTTTTTGTCTATCTTGACGATATCCTGATTTTTTCACCGTCACTCGAGATTCATGTTCAGCACGTTCGACGTGTTCTACAGCGCCTTTTAGAGAATTGTCTCTACGTGAAGGCTGAGAAGTGCTCTTTTCATGTCTCCTCCGTTACTTTTCTCGGTTCCGTTATTTCCGCTGAAGGCATTCAGATGGATTCCGCTAAGGTCCAAGCTGTCAGTGATTGGCCCGTTCCAAGGTCACGTGTCGAGTTGCAGCGCTTTTTAGGTTTCGCTAATTTCTATCGGCGTTTCATTCGTAATTTCGGTCAAGTTGCTGCCCCTCTCACAGCTCTTACTTCTGTCAAGACGTGTTTTAAGTGGTCCGGTTCCGCCCAGGGAGCTTTTGATCTTCTAAAAGAACGTTTTACGTCCGCTCCTATCCTCGTTACTCCTGACGTCACTAGACAATTCATTGTCGAGGTTGACGCTTCAGAGGTAGGCGTGGGAGCCATTCTATCCCAGCGCTTCCAGTCTGACGATAAGGTTCATCCTTGCGCTTATTTTTCTCATCGCCTGTCGCCATCTGAACGCAACTATGATGTGGGTAACCGCGAACTGCTCGCCATCCGCTTAGCCCTAGGCGAATGGCGACAGTGGTTGGAGGGGGCGACCGTTCCTTTGTCGTTTGGACAGACCATAAGAATCTTGAGTACATCCGTTCTGCCAAACGACTTAATGCCCGTCAAGCTCGTTGGGCGTTGTTTTTCGCTCGTTTCGAGTTTGTGATTTCTTACCGTCCGGGTAGCAAAAACACCAAGCCTGATGCCTTATCCCGTCTGTTTAGTTCTTCTGTGGCTTCTACTGATCCCGAGGGATTCTTCCTTATGGGCGTGTTGTCGGGTTGACAGTCTGGGGAATTGAAAGACAGGTTAAGCAAGCACTCACGCACACTGCGTCGCCGCGCGCTTGTCCTAGTAACCTCCTTTTCGTTCCTGTTTCCACTCGTCTGGCTGTTCTTCAGTGGGCTCACTCTGCCAAGTTAGCTGGTCATCCCGGTGTTCGAGGCACTCTTGCGTCTATTCGCCAGCGCTTTTGGTGGCCGACTCAGGAGCGTGACACGCGCCGTTTCGTGGCTGCTTGTTCGGACTGCGCGCAGACTAAGTCGGGTAACTCTCCTCCTGCCGGTCGTCTCAGACCGCTCCCCATTCCTTCTCGACCATGGTCTCACATCGCCCTAGACTTCATTACCGGTCTGCCTTTGTCTGCGGGGAAGACTGTGATTCTTACGGTTGTCGATAGGTTCTCTAAGGCGGCAAATTTCATTCCCCTCGCTAAACTTCCTTCCGCTAAGGAGATGGCACAAATCATCATCGAGAATGTGTTCAGAATTCATGGCCTCCCGTTAGACGCCGTTTCAGACAGAGGCCCGCAATTCACGTCACAGTTTTGGAGGGAGTTCTGTCGTTTGATTGGTGCGTCCGTTAGTCTCTCTTCCGGGTTTCATCCCCAGTCTAACGGTCAAGCAGAGAGGGCCAATCAGACGATTGGTCGCATACTACGCAGCCTTTCTTTCAGAAACCCTGCGTCTTGGGCAGAACAGCTCCCCTGGGCAGAATACGCTCACAACTCGCTTCCTTCGTCTGCTACCGGGTTATCTCCGTTTCAGAGTAGTCTGGGTTACCAGCCTCCTCTGTTCTCATCCCAGCTTGCCGAGTCCAGCGTTCCCTCCGCTCAAGCGTTTGTCCAACGTTGTGAGCGCACCTGGAGGAGGGTGAGGTCTGCACATTGCCGTTACAGGGCACAGACTGTGAGAGCCGCCAATAAACGCAGGATTAAGAGTCCTAGGTATTGTTGCGGCCAGAGAGTGTGGCTTTCCACTCGCAACCTTCCTCTTACGACAGCTTCTCGTAAGTTGACTCCGCGGTTCATTGGTCCGTTCCGTGTCTCCCAGGTCGTCAATCCTGTCGCTGTGCGACTGCTTCTTCCGCGACATCTTCGTCGCGTCCATCCTGTCTTCCATGTCTCCTGTGTCAAGCTCTTTCTTCGCACCCCCGTTCGTCTTCCCTCCCCCCCTCCCGTCCTTGTCGAGAGCGCACCTATTTACAAGGTACGTAGGATCATGGACATGCGTTCTCGGAGACGGGGTCACCAATACTTAGTGGATTGGGAGGGTTACGGTCCTGAGGAGAGGAGTTGGGTTCCGTCTCGGGACGTGCTGGACCGTTCACTCATTGATGATTTCCTCCGTTGCCGCCAGGATTCCTCCTCGAGTGCGCCAGGAGGCGCTCGGTGAGTGGGGGGGTACTGTCATGTTTTGTCTTAGATTGTCTTGTCATTTTGCTTTTCCTCTGTTCATTTTCCCCCTGCTGGTCTTTTTAGGTTCGTTCCCCTTTTTCTCTCTCCTTCCTCTCTCTCTTCTCTCTATCGTTCCGTTCCTGCTCCCAGCTGTTCCTATTCCCCTAATCAATCATTTAGTCTTCCCACACCTGTTCCTTATCTTTTCCCCTGATTAGAGTCCCTATTTCTTCCCTTGTTTTCCGTTCCTGTCCTGTCGGATCCTTGTCTATTGTTCACCGTGCTGTGTCTGTGTATCGCCCTGTCGTGTCGTGTTTCCCTCAGATGCTGCGTGGAGAGCAGGTGTCTGAGTCTGCTAGGTTCAAGTGCCTTCCCGAGGCAACCTGCAGTTCTTGATCGAGTCTCCAGTCTGTTCTCGTCATTACGAGTGGAATTATGTCTTATGTTTGTAGAATTACTTTTCTGGATTAAAGACTCTGTTTTCGCCAAGTCGCTTTTGGGTCCTCATTCACCTGCATGACACGAGCGCTAGGGAGGGGGAGCGGGAGCAGGCCTGACAGTAATGCTGGGGAACCTGGCGCCTTCGAGCGCTAGGGAGGGGGAGCGGGAGCAGACCTGACAGTAATGCTGGGGAACCTGGCTCCTTCGAGCGCTAGGGAGGGGGAGCGGGAGCAGGCCTGACAGTAATGCTGGGGAACCTGGCTCCTTCGAGCGCTAGGGAGGGGGAGCGGGAGCAGGCCTGACAGTAATGCTGGGGAACCTGGCGCCTTCGAGCGCTAGGGAGGGGGAGCGGGAGCAGACCTGACAGTAATGCTGGGGAACCTGGCTCCTTCGAGCGCTAGGGAGGGGGAGCGGGAGCAGGCCTGACAGTAATGCTGGGGAACCTGGCTCCTTCGAGCGCTAGGGAGGGGGAGCGGGAGCAGGCCAGACAGTAATGTCATCTTATTACCAGCAACCAATGTCTATGACACAAACACATTTTGGGATGCAGCTATATGGTCGTACTAGTTAACTCATGGCTTAGTTTTGTTCTCCAGATCCCCATCAAATTCCGACCGCATTTACTTCGAGTCATCCGTCACTGCCATGTATATCCCACCCCAAAAGCCGACACCACAACGTCTCTCAAGGAACTACACTGGACTTTGTGCAAATTGGAAATTGCGTATTCTGAGGCCACATTTATTGTAGCTGGGGACTTTAATAAAGGAAATCTTCTACAGATATTCTATCAACACATCTGCTGTGCTACACACATAAAATGGAGCCCTGGATCAAATCAAATCAAATCAAATCAAATTTATTTATATAGCCCTTCGTACATCAGCTGATATCTCAAAGTGCTGTACAGAAACCCAGCCTAAAACCCCAAACAGCAAACAATGCAGGTGTAAAAGCACGGTGGCTAGGAAAAACTCCCTAGAAAGGCCAAAACCTAGGAAGAAACCTAGAGAGGAACCGGGCTATGTGGGGTGGCCAGTCCTCTTCTGGCTGTGCCGGGTAGAGATTATAACAGAACATGACCAAGATGTTCAAATGTTCATAAATGACCAGCATGGTCAAATAATAATAAGGCAGAACAGTTGAAACTGGAGCAGCAGCACAGTCAGATGGACTGGGGACAGCAAGGAGCCATCATGTCAGGTAGTCCTGGGGCACGGTCCTAGGGCTCAGGTCCTCCGAGAGAGAGAAAGAAAGAGAGAATTAGAGAGAGCATATGTGGGGTGGCCAGTCCTCTTCTGGCTGTGCCAGGTGGAGATTATAACAGAACGTGGCCAAGATGTTCAAATGTTCATAAATGACCAGCATGGTTGAATAATAGTAAGGCAGAACAGTTGAAACTGGAGCAGGAGCATGGCCAGGTGGACTGGGGACAGCAAGGAGTCCTCATGTCAGGTAGTCCTGGGACATGGTCCTAGGGCCCAGGCCAGTTGAAACTGGAGCAGCAGCATGGCCAGGTGGACTGGGGACAGCAAGGAGTCATCATGTCAGGTAGTCCTGGGGCATGGTTCT
>NC_060180.1:74471551-74579051 GCF_021184085.1 Oncorhynchus gorbuscha | reverse complement strand
CTTCCCGAGGCAACCTGCAGTTCTCGATCAAGTCTCCAGTCTGTTCTCGTCTTTACGTGTAGTATTATGCTTTTTGTTTTGTAATGTTTATTCTGGATTAAATACTCTGTTTTCGCCAAGTCGCTTTTGGGTCCTCATTCACCAGCATGACAGAAGGATCCGACCGAGGAATGGACCCAGCGACTACAGACGCTCGTAACACTGCCGTCGAGATCCAAGGAGCCATGCTCGGCAGACACGAGCAGGAATTGTCTGCTGCTCGCCATGCCGTGGAGAGCCTGGCCGCTCAGGTTTCCGACCTCTCTGGACAGTTCCAGAGTCTTCGTCTCGTGCCACCTGTTACTTCCTGGCCTGCCGAGCCTCCAGAACCTAGGGTTAATAACCCACCTTGCTACTCCGGGCAGCCCACTGAGTGCCGCTCCTTTCTCACCCAGTGTGAGATTGTGTTCTCTCTCCAACCCAACACATACTCTAGAGAGAGAGCTCGGGTTGCTTACGTCATTTCACTCCTTACTGGCCGGGCCCGAGAGTGGGGCACAGCTATCTGGGAGGCAAGGGCTGATTGTTCTAACAATTACCAGAACTTTAAAGAGGAGATGATTCGGGTTTTTGACCGTTCAGTTTTTGGTGGGGAGGCTTCTAGGGTCCTGGCTTCCCTATGCCAAGGTGATCGATCCATAACGGATTACTCTATAGAGTTTCGTACTCTTGCTGCCTCTAGTGACTGGAACGAGCCGGCGCTGCTCGCTCGTTTTCTGGAGGGACTCCACACAGTGGTCAAAGATGAGATTCTCTCTCGGGAGGTTCCTTCCAGTGTGGACTCTTTGATTGCTCTCGCCATCCGCATAGAACGACGGGTAGATCTTCGTCACCAGGCTCGTGGAAGAGAGCTCGCATCAACGGTGTTTCCCTGCTCCGCATCGCAACCATCTCCCTCCTCTGGCTCTGAGACTGAGCCCATGCAGCTGGGAGGGATTTGCATCTCGACTAAGGAGAGGGAACGGAGGATCACCAACCGCCTGTGCCTCTATTGCGGATTTGATGGACATTTTGTTAATTCATGTCCAGTAAGAGGCCAGAGCCCATCAGTAAGCGGAGGGCTACTGGTGAGCGCTACTACTCAGGTCTCTTCATCTAGATCTTGTACTACTATGTCGGTCCATCTACGCTGGACCGGTTCGGGTGCTACATGCAGTGCCTTGATTGACTCTGGGGCTGAGGGTTGTTTCATGGACGAAGCATGGGTTCGGAAACATAACATTCCTTTCAGACAGTTAGACAAGCCTACGCCCATGTTTGCCTTAGATGGTAGTCATCTTCCCAGTATCAGATTTGAGACACTACCTTTAACTCTCACAGTATCTGGTAACCACAGTGAGACTATTTCTTTTTTGATTTTTCGTTCACCTTTCACACCTGTTGTTTTGGGTCATCCCTGGCTAGTATGTCATAATCCTTCTATTAATTGGTCTTGTAATTCTATCCTATCCTGGAACGTATCTTGTCATGTGAAGTGCTTAATGTCTGCCATCCCTCCCATTTCTTCTGTCCCCACTTCTCAGGAGGAACCTGGCGATTTGACAGGAGTGCCGGAGGAATATCATGATCTGCGCACGGTCTTCAGTCGGTCCCGAGCCAACTCCCTTCCTCCTCACCGGTCGTATGATTGTAGTATTGATCTCCTTCCGGGGACCACTCCTCCTCGGGGTAGACTATACTCTCTGTCGGCTCCCGAACGTAAGGCTCTCGAGGATTATTTATCTGTGTCTCTTGACGCCGGTACCATAGTGCCTTCTTCCTCTCCGGCCGGGGCGGGGTTCTTTTTGTTAAGAAGAAGGACGGTACTCTGCGCCCCTGCGTGGATTATCGAGGGCTGAATGACATAACGGTTAAGAATCGTTATCCGCTTCCCTTATGTCATCAGCCTTCGAGATTCTGCAGGGAGCCAGGTGCTTTACTAAGTTGGACCTTCGTAACGCTTACCATCTCGTGCGCATCAGAGAGGGGGACGAGTGGAAAACGGCGTTTAACACTCCGTTAGGGCATTTTGAGTACCGGGTTCTGCCGTTTGGTCTCGCCAATGCGCCAGCTGTTTTTCAGGCATTAGTTAATGATGTTCTGAGAGACATGCTGAACATCTTTGTTTTTGTCTATCTTGACGATATCCTGATTTTTTCACCGTCACTCGAGATTCATGTTCAGCACGTTCGACGTGTTCTACAGCGCCTTTAGAGAATTGTCTCTACGTAAAGGCTGAGAAGTGCTCTTTTCATGTCTCCTCCGTTACTTTTCTCGGTTCCGTTATTTCCGCTGAAGGCATTCAGATGGATTCCGCTAAGGTCCAAGCTGTCAGTGATTGGCCCGTTCCAAGGTCACGTGTCGAGTTGCAGCGCTTTTTAGGTTTCGCTAATTTCTATCGGCGTTTCATTCGTAATTTCGGTCAAGTTGCTGCCCCTCTCACAGCTCTTACTTCTGTTAAGACGTGTTTTAAGTGGTCCGGTTCCGCCCAGGGAGCTTTTGATCTTCTAAAAGAACGTTTTACGTCCGCTCCTATCCTCGTTACTCCTGACGTCACTAGACAATTCATTGTCGAGGTTGACGCTTCAGAGGTAGGCGTGGGAGCCATTCTATCCCAGCGCTTCCAGTCTGACGATAAGGTTCATCCTTGCGCTTATTTTTCTCATCGCCTGTCGCCATCTGAGCGCAACTATGATGTGGGTAACCGTGAACTGCTCGCCATCCGCTTAGCCCTAGGCGAATGGCGACAGTGGTTGGAGGGGGCGACCGTTCCTTTTGTCGTTTGGACAGACCATAAGAACCTTGAGTACATCCGTTCTGCCAAACGACTTAATGCCCGTCAAGCTCGTTGGGCGTTGTTTTTCGCTCGTTTCGAGTTTGTGATTTCTTACCGTCCGGGTAGCAAGAACACCAAGCCTGATGCCTTATCCCGTCTGTTTAGTTCTTCTGTGGCTTCTACTGATCCCGAGGGATTCTTCCTTATGGGCGTGTTGTCGGGTTGACAGTCTGGGGAATTGAAAGACAGGTTAAGCAAGCACTCACGCACACTGCGTCGCCGCGCGCTTGTCCTAGTAACCTCCTTTTCGTTCCTGTTTCCACTCGTCTGGCTGTTCTTCAGTGGGCTCACTCTGCCAAGTTAGCTGGTCATCCCGGTGTTCGAGGCACTCTTGCGTCTATTCGCCAGCGATTTTGGTGGCCGACTCAGGAGCGTGACACGCGCCGTTTCGTGGCTGCTTGTTCGGACTGCGCGCAGACTAAGTCGGGTAACTCTCCTCCTGCCGGTCGTCTCAGACCGCTCCCCATTCCTTCTCGACCATGGTCTCACATCGCCCTAGACTTCATTACCGGTCTGCCTTTGTCTGCGGGGAAGACTGTGATTCTTACGGTTGTCGATAGGTTCTCTAAGGCGGCACATTTCATTCCCCTCGCTAAACTTCCTTCCGCTAAGGAGACGGCACAAATCATTATCGAGAATGTGTTCAGAATTCATGGCCTCCCGTTAGACGCCGTTTCAGACAGAGGCCCGCAATTCACATCACAGTTTTGGAGGGAGTTCTGTCGTTTGATTGGTGCGTCCGTCAGTCTCTCTTCCGGGTTTCATCCCCAGTCTAACGGTCAAGCAGAGAGGGCCAATCAGACGATTGGTCGCATACTACGCAGCCTTTCTTTCAGAAACCCTGCGTCTTGGGCAGAACAGCTCCCCTGGGCAGAATACGCTCACAACTCGCTTCCTTCGTCTGCTACCGGGTTATCTCCGTTTCAGAGTAGTCTGGGTTACCAGCCTCCTCTATTCTCTTCCCAGCTTGCCGAGTCCAGCGTTCCCTCCGCTCAAGCGTTTGTCCAACGTTGTGAGCGCACCTGGAGGAGGGTGAGGTCTGCACTTTGCCGCTACAGGGCACAGACTGTGAGAGCCGCCAATAAACGCAGGATTAAGAGTCCTAGGTATTGTTGCGGCCAGAGAGTGTGGCTTTCCACTCGCAACCTTCCTCTTACGACAGCTTCTCGTAAGTTGACTCCGCGGTTCATTGGTCCGTTCCGTGTCTCCCAGGTCGTCAATCCTGTCGCTGTGCGACTGCTTCTTCCGCGACATCTTCGTCGCGTCCATCCTGTCTTCCATGTCTCCTGTGTTAAGCCCTTTCTTCGCACCCCGTTCGTCTTCCCTCCCCCCTCCCGTCCTTGTCGAGAGCGCACCTATTTACAAGGTACATAAGATCATGGACATGCGTTCTCGGGGACGGGGTCACCAATACTTAGTGGATTGGGAGGGTTACGGTCCTGAGGAGAGGAGTTGGGTTCCGTCTCGGGACGTGCTGGACCGTTCACTCATTGATGATTTCCTCCGTTGCCGCCAGGATTCCTCCTCGAGTGCGCCAGGAGGCGCTCGGTGAGTGGGGGGTACTGTCATGTTTTGTCATTTATTATCATGTCTTGTCCCTGTGCTCCCCATTCTATTCGTTTCCCTCTGCTGGTCTTATTAGGTTCTTTCCCTCTTTCTATCCCTCTCTCTCCCCCTCCCTCTCTCACTCTCTCGCTCTCTCTTCTCTCTATCGTTCCGTTCCTGCTCCCAGCTGTTCCTATTCCCCTAATCATCATTTAGTCTTCCCACACCTGTTCCCGATCCTTTTCCCTGATTAGAGTCCCTATTTCTCTCCTTGTTTCCCGTACCTGCCCTGTCGGATCCTCATTTATATTCACCGTGCTGTGTCTATGTTTTGCCCTGTCGTGTCGTGTTTCCCTCAGATGCTGCGTGGTGAGCAGGTGTCTGAGTCTGCTAGGTTCAAGTGCCTTCCCGAGGCAACCTGCAGTTCTCGATCAAGTCTCCAGTCTGTTCTCGTCTTTACGTGTAGTATTATGCTTTTTGTTTTGTAATGTTTATTCTGGATTAAATACTCTGTTTTCGCCAAGTCGCTTTTGGGTCCTCATTCACCAGCATGACACTCTTGACCTGCTGCAGTCTCCTGTATCACACAACCCCAGTTTAGAGACACAAAGGGTCGTTGCAGTATCTCTTGACCTGCTGCAGTCTCCTGTATCACACAACCCCAGTTTAGAGACACAAAGGGTCGTTGCAGTATCTCGTGACCTGCTGCAGTCTCCTGTATCACACAACCCCAGTTTAGAGACAGAAACGTGACAGATGCCTCCATCTAATGACATTACTAACTACGTTATTGCTGTCTCGTATGTGGGTGTCAGTAAACACTAAAACAATGCCATGTGTTTTCTGCAGTGGGGTGACTTGAGGGTCAAAATGGAACAGGTCATAGTTCTGATTTAACTTCTACATGGCTGTTATGTAAAATATAATCTATTGTGGTAAAATTACAAACGGACAAAATTCCCAAGCTAACACCTTTTTCTAATCTAGTTAAAAATACAAACTATAATTCACTCCAAAGCACGTATGCCACTTTTCACGTCATGTCTGGAACTTGTAAACACGACCTTCTTACTGAGAGAAATGCACTTTGAACGACCTCTCCAACTTGGAAACTCTGGTATGATCTCTGGACCCTGATCTTTCCCACATGCTGAACTCTGACGTCACGTACCACTGAAAAATAGCAACAAACATGGCCGCGATTTCAAATGTCAATAGTGAGAATGGTTCTTGTGTTCCTTACCGAGCACATGAACGCTCGGAAAAGTCGTTTCTCTGAAGTAAACAAGCCGTTCCTCTGAGCCCCCCCCCCTCTGGACACATGAACACGGCATTAGACCGAACAGGCTGATGGTGATCAAGCCGTTCCTCTGAGCCCCCTCCCCCTCTGGACACGTGAACACGGCACTAGACCGAACAGGCTGATGGTGATCACACATCCTACAGGCTTGTCAGTGGGGAACAATGGCTTCTTCTATGGCCTTGAATGACACAGCTGCCAGTGTTAGTTAGTGGTGCGATCATTATTGTTTCAGATCTCATTCCTATGTTTTAATTGATGTCAATACTCTACTCTGTTTCTCTTTCTCACCCCCCCCCCCCCCCAGAAAGCCAGGACGGCTATGACAACTACGTAATGACGTTATCGACTCTATTCTGTTAAAAGATCTTACTTGACACATCGACTCTTTTTTTCCTCCTCTTCCAGAGTCCAGTGATGCTCTCCCTCAGCGGGTACAGGAGAGGTTGGGAGAGCTGCTGCGAGTTCTCAAGTCTGTCATCGGTAAACACCACACCCTCAACTCTGTAGACATCCTCAGGGCCGCTGGCACCGTCATCGCTAAGGTCAAAGGTTAGTATCCTCATATTTTCGTTTGATTATATAGATAGATAGGACAGGACAGGAAAGGTAGGAGAGAGTGCCCTTGAATTGAATTGAATTGAGAGTTCAAGTCAAAGGGCACTGGGTCGGATTTATATTTGTTATATTTTTATTATTTATCACAGGAGGTTGGTTCTACCTTAATTTGGGAGGACACGCTTGTTGTTATGGCTGGATATATAGTATAGTATATAGTAATATAGTGGAAAGGTATCAAACAACTGAGCTTCTGTAGCTCAGTTGGTAGAGCATGGAGCTTGTAACGCCAGGGTAGTGGGTTCGATCCCCGGGACCACCCATACGTAGAATGTATGCACACATGACTGACTGTAAGTCGCTTTGGATAAAAGCGTCTGCTAAATGGCATATATTATTATTATATTAAACACAATCTTTCCAGGTGTTTGATGCCTTTCCTTTCAGCCATTGTTATGAGCCGTCCTCCTCTGAGCAGATCCTCCCCTGGTGTACATGCTGTGGTCTGCGGCTCTTACCGTCAGACCACACTGGTCACCTCATCCACACGTCCGATTCCTTCTTTTGGATGATATGACTTGGTTTCCTCCAACTCTGCACTGTTCAACGTTCAGGAAAGAAGATCTTTAGGTCTACATATCATGTTTATTCCCTATGGGCCCTGGTCTAAAGTAGTGCACTACTACCCCTATAGACCCTGGTCTAAAGTAGTGCACTACTGCCCTATAGACCCTGGTCTAAAGTAGTGCACTACTACCCCTATAGACCCTGGTCTAAAGTAGTGCACTACTGCCCTATAGACCCTGGTCTAAAGTAGTGCACTACTACCCCTATAGACCCTGGTCTAAAGTAGTGCACTACTGCCCTATAGACCCTGGTCTAAAGTAGTGCACTACTACCCTATAGACCCTGGTCTAAAGTAGTGCACTACTGCCCTATAGACCCTGGTCTAAAGTAGTGCACTACTACCCCTATAGACCCTGGTCTAAAGTAGTGCACTACTACCCCTATAGACCCTGGTCTAAAGTAGTGCACTACTGCCCTATAGACCCTGGTCTAAAGTAGTGCACTACTACCCCTATAGACCCTGGTCTAAAGTAGTGCACTACTACCCCTATAGACCCTGGTCTAAAGTAGTGCACTACTACCCCTATAGACCCTGGTCTAAAGTAGTGCACTACTGCCCTATAGACCCTGGTCTAAAGTAGTGCACTACTGCCCTATAGACCCTGGTCTAAAGTAGTGCACTACTGCCCTATAGACCCTGGTCTAAAGTAGTGCACTACTGCCCTATAGACCCTGGTCTAAAGTAGTGCACTACTACCCCTATAGACCCTGGTCTAAAGTAGTGCACTACTACCCCTATAGACCCTGGTCTAAAGTAGTGCACTACTGCCCTATAGACCCTGGTCTAAAGTAGTGCACTACTACCCCTATAGACCCTGGTCTAAAGTAGTGCACTACTGCCCTATAGACCCTGGTCTAAAGTAGTGCACTACTGCCCTATAGACCCTGGTCTAAAGTAGTGCACTACTGCCCTATAGACCCTGGTCTAAAGTAGTGCACTACTGCCCTATAGACCCTGGTCTAAAGTAGTGCACTACTGCCCTATAGACCCTGGTCTAAAGTAGTGCACTACTACCCCTATAGACCCTGGTCTAAAGTAGTGCACTACTACCCCTATAGACCCTGGTCTAAAGTAGTGCACTACTGCCCCTATAGACCCTGGTCTAAAGTAGTGCACTACTACCCCTATAGACCCTGGTCTAAAGTAGTGCACTACTACCCCTATAGACCCTGGTCTAAAGTAGTGCACTACTACCCCTATAGACCCTGGTCTAAAGTAGTGCACTACTACCCCTATAGACCCTGGTCTAAAGTAGTGCACTACTGCCCCTATAGACCCTGGTCTAAAGTAGTGCACTACTGCCCCTATAGACCCTGGTCTAAAGTAGTGCACTACTACCCTATAGACCCTGGTCTAAAGTAGTGCACTACTACCCCTATAGACCCTGGTCTAAAGTAGTGCACTACTACCCCTATAGACCCTGGTCTAAAGTAGTGCACTACTACCCCTATAGACCCTGGTCTAAAGTAGTGCACTACTACCCTATAGACCCTGGTCTAAAGTAGTGCACTACTACCCTATAGACCCTGGTCTAAAGTAGTGCACTACTACCCCTATAGACCCTGGTCTAAAGTAGTGCACTACTACCCTATAGACCCTGGTCTAAAGTAGTGCACTACTGCCCTATAGACCCTGGTCTAAAGTAGTGCACTACTGCCCTATAGACCCTGGTCTAAAGTAGTGCACTACTACCCCTATAGACCCTGGTCTAAAGTAGTGCACTACTACCCTATAGACCCTGGTCTAAAGTAGTGCACTACTACCCTATAGACCCTGGTCTAAAGTAGTGCACTACTGCCCTATAGACCCTGGTCTAAAGTAGTGCACTACTGCCCTATAGACCCTGGTCTAAAGTAGTGCACTACTGCCCTATAGACCCTGGTCTAAAGTAGTGCACTACTGCCCTATAGACCCTGGTCTAAAGTAGTGCACTACTACCCTATAGACCCTGGTCTAAAGTAGTGCACTACTACCCCTATAGACCCTGGTCTAAAGTAGTGCACTACTGCCCTATAGACCCTGGTCTAAAGTAGTGCACTACTACCCTATAGACCCTGGTCTAAAGTAGTGCACTACTACCCCTATAGACCCTGGTCTAAAGTAGTGCACTACTACCCTATAGACCCTGGTCTAAAGTAGTGCACTACTGCCCTATAGACCCTGGTCTAAAGTAGTGCACTACTGCCCTATAGACCCTGGTCTAAAGTAGTGCACTACTACCCCTATAGACCCTGGTCTAAAGTAGTGCACTACTGCCCTATAGACCCTGGTCTAAAGTAGTGCACTACTACCCCTATAGACCCTGGTCTAAAGTAGTGCACTACTACCCTATAGACCCTGGTCTAAAGTAGTGCACTACTGCCCTATAGACCCTGGTCTAAAGTAGTGCACTACTACCCCTATAGACCCTGGTCTAAAGTAGTGCACTACTACCCTATAGACCCTGGTCTAAAGTAGTGCACTACTACCCCTATAGACCCTGGTCTAAAGTAGTGCACTACTACCCCTATAGACCCTGGTCTAAAGTAGTGCACTACTGCCCTATAGACCCTGGTCTAAAGTAGTGCACTACTACCCTATAGACCCTGGTCTAAAGTAGTGCACTACTGCCCCCTATAGACCCTGGTCTAAAGTAGTGCACTACTGCCCTATAGACCCTGGTCTAAAGTAGTGCACTACTACCCCTATAGACCCTGGTCTAAAGTAGTGCACTACTACCCCTATAGACCCTGGTCTAAAGTAGTGCACTACTACCCTATAGACCCTGGTCTAAAGTAGTGCACTACTACCCCTATAGACCCTGGTCTAAAGTAGTGCACTACTACCCTATAGACCCTGGTCTAAAGTAGTGCACTACTACCCTATAGACCCTGGTCTAAAGTAGTGCACTACTGCCCTATAGACCCTGGTCACTAAAAGTAGTGCACTACTACCCCTATAGACCCTGGTCTAAAGTAGTGCACTACTACCCTATAGACCCTGGTCTAAAGTAGTGCACTACTACCCTATAGACCCTGGTCTAAAGTAGTGCACTACTGCCCTATAGACCCTGGTCTAAAGTAGTGCACTACTACCCTATAGACCCTGGTCTAAAGTAGTGCACTACTGCCCTATAGACCCTGGTCTAAAGTAGTGCACTACTACCCCTATAGACCCTGGTCTAAAGTAGTGCACTACTACCCCTATAGACCCTGGTCTAAAGTAGTGCACTACTGCCCTATAGACCCTGGTCTAAAGTAGTGCACTACTACCCCTATAGACCCTGGTCTAAAGTAGTGCACTACTACCCTATAGACCCTGGTCTAAAGTAGTGCACTACTGCCCTATAGACCCTGGTCTAAAGTAGTGCACTACTACCCTATAGACCCTGGTCTAAAGTAGTGCACTACTACCCCTATAGACCCTGGTCTAAAGTAGTGCACTACTACCCTATAGACCCTGGTCTAAAGTAGTGCACTACTACCCTATAGACCCTGGTCTAAAGTAGTGCACTACTACCCTATAGACCCTGGTCTAAAGTAGTGCACTACTGCCCTATAGACCCTGGTCTAAAGTAGTGCACTACTGCCCTATAGACCCTGGTCTAAAGTAGTGCACTACTGCCCTATAGACCCTGGTCTAAAGTAGTGCACTACTACCCCTATAGACCCTGGTCTAAAGTAGTGCACTACTACCCTATAGACCCTGGTCTAAAGTAGTGCACTACTACCCCTATAGACCCTGGTCTAAAGTAGTGCACTACTACCCTATAGACCCTGGTCTAAAGTAGTGCACTACTGCCCTATAGACCCTGGTCTAAAGTAGTGCACTACTGCCCTATAGACCCTGGTCTAAAGTAGTGCACTACTGCCCTATAGACCCTGGTCTAAAGTAGTGCACTACTACCCCTATAGACCCTGGTCTAAAGTAGTGCACTACTACCCCTATAGACCCTGGTCTAAAGTAGTGCACTACTACCCTATAGACCCTGGTCTAAAGTAGTGCACTACTACCCCTATAGACCCTGGTCTAAAGTAGTGCACTACTGCCCTATAGACCCTGGTCTAAAGTAGTGCACTACTACCCCTATAGACCCTGGTCTAAAGTAGTGCACTACTACCCCTATAGACCCTGGTCTAAAGTAGTGCACTACTGCCCTATAGACCCTGGTCTAAAGTAGTGCACTACTGCCCTATAGACCCTGGTCTAAAGTAGTGCACTACTGCCCTATAGACCCTGGTCTAAAGTAGTGCACTACTGCCCTATAGACCCTGGTCTAAAGTAGTGCACTACTACCCCTATAGACCCTGGTCTAAAGTAGTGCACTACTACCCCTATAGACCCTGGTCTAAAGTAGTGCACTACTACCCTATAGACCCTGGTCTAAAGTAGTGCACTACTACCCTATAGACCCTGGTCTAAAGTAGTGCACTACTACCCCTATAGACCCTGGTCTAAAGTAGTGCACTACTACCCTATAGACCCTGGTCTAAAGTAGTGCACTACTACCCCTATAGACCCTGGTCTAAAGTAGTGCACTACTGCCCTATAGACCCTGGTCTAAAGTAGTGCACTACTACCCTATAGACCCTGGTCTAAAGTAGTGCACTACTGCCCTATAGACCCTGGTCTAAAGTAGTGCACTACTGCCCTATAGACCCTGGTCTAAAGTAGTGCACTACTGCCCTATAGACCCTGGTCTAAAGTAGTGCACTACTGCCCTATAGACCCTGGTCTAAAGTAGTGCACTACTACCCCTATAGACCCTGGTCTAAAGTAGTGCACTACTACCCCTATAGACCCTGGTCTAAAGTAGTGCACTACTACCCTATAGACCCTGGTCTAAAGTAGTGCACTACTACCCTATAGACCCTGGTCTAAAGTAGTGCACTACTGCCCTATAGACCCTGGTCTAAAGTAGTGCACTACTACCCCTATAGACCCTGGTCTAAAGTAGTGCACTACTGCCCTATAGACCCTGGTCTAAAGTAGTGCACTACTACCCCTATAGACCCTGGTCTAAAGTAGTGCACTACTGCCCTATAGACCCTGGTCTAAAGTAGTGCACTACTACCCCTATAGACCCTGGTCTAAAGTAGTGCACTACTACCCCTATAGACCCTGGTCTAAAGTAGTGCACTACTACCCCTATAGACCCTGGTCTAAAGTAGTGCACTACTACCCTATAGACCCTGGTCTAAAGTAGTGCACTACTGCCCTATAGACCCTGGTCTAAAGTAGTGCACTACTACCCCTATAGACCCTGGTCTAAAGTAGTGCACTACTGCCCTATAGACCCTGGTCTAAAGTAGTGCACTACTGCCCTATAGACCCTGGTCTAAAGTAGTGCACTACTGCCCTATAGACCCTGGTCTAAAGTAGTGCACTACTGCCCTATAGACCCTGGTCTAAAGTAGTGCACTACTGCCCTATAGACCCTGGTCTAAAGTAGTGCACTACTACCCCTATAGACCCTGGTCTAAAGTAGTGCACTACTACCCCTATAGACCCTGGTCTAAAGTAGTGCACTACTGCCCTATAGACCCTGGTCTAAAGTAGTGCACTACTACCCCTATAGACCCTGGTCTAAAGTAGTGCACTACTACCCCTATAGACCCTGGTCTAAAGTAGTGCACTACTACCCTATAGACCCTGGTCTAAAGTAGTGCACTACTACCCTATAGACCCTGGTCTAAAGTAGTGCACTACTGCCCTATAGACCCTGGTCTAAAGTAGTGCACTACTGCCCTATAGACCCTGGTCTAAATTAGTGCACTACTGCCCTATAGACCCTGGTCTAAAGTAGTGCACTACTACCCCTATAGACCCTGGTCTAAAGTAGTGCACTACTACCCCTATAGACCCTGGTCTAAAGTAGTGCACTACTACCCCTATAGACCCTGGTCTAAAGTAGTGCACTACTACCCTATAGACCCTGGTCTAAAGTAGTGCACTACTACCCTATAGACCTTGGTCTAAAGTAGTGCACTACTGCCCTATAGACCCTGGTCTAAAGTAGTGCACTACTGCCCTATAGACCCTGGTCTAAAGTAGTGCACTACTACCCCTATAGACCCTGGTCTAAAGTAGTGCACTACTGCCCTATAGACCCTGGTCTTTGGTAGTAGTGCACTACTGCCCTATAGACCCTGGTCTAAAGTAGTGCACTACTGCCCTATAGACCCTGGTCTAAAGTAGTGCACTACTGCCCCATAGACCCTGGTCTAAAGTAGTGCACTACTGCCCTATAGACCCTGGTCTAAAGTAGTGCACTACTATCCCTATAGACCCTGGTCTAAAGTAGTGCACTACTACCCCTATAGACCCTGGTCAATCAAAGTAGTGCACTACTACCCCTATTTTACCCTGGTCTAAAGTAGTGCACTACTACCCCTATAGACCCTGGTCTAAAGTAGTGCACTACTACCCCTATAGACCCTGGTCTAAAGTAGTGCACTACTACCCCTATAGACCCTGGTCTAAAGTAGTGCGCTACTGCCCTATAGACCCTGGTCTAATGTAGTACACTACTGCCCTATAGACCCTGGTCTAAAGTAGTGCACTACTGCCCCTGTAGACCCTGGTCTAAAGTAGTGCACTATTTAGGGAATAGGGTGCCATTTGGTATGCAGTCTACAAACTTCTGGAACATTCTTGTGCTGAAGCCAAGAGAAGAATCTCTCCCTCGACGGAATGATCACATCTTGGTTTCTAGAAAGTAGAAACTAAGAAACTAAGAATTCCTTTCATCAGCGTGGCACTGTGTAGACAATAATAATTTATTCTCACATCGACAACTTTTCAGAAACAGTGAAAAGTCCTAGGTGCCAACTTCCAACTCTTAACAGATGTGTCCCAGCGCAGTCCAGAGTCAAAAGGATCTTTCTTGATCAATCAACAGTATGAAGGAAACTGGGATGTAGGTTGTTTTTTATTCTGTTGAAAACTGTTTATTATATTCAGCTCATTGCTTGATGAGCCGGGTCCTAGTGAGGAGCAGTTTGCCAACCATTCTTTCTTTTTGAACAACTGTTTACAGACTATTTTTTTCCCAGTTCATTTTAGTCGTTCGACCTGGCCGCAATGAATTCTACAGCAGGATTAATACTCGTTCAGGAGGTGCTCCGACTAGCACTGACAATAGTTACTGTTGCAGGCAGCATTGAGAAGATTTGAGATTGTTTTGTTGTCTCATTTACATATGTTTCTGCTTATAATATCTGACATTTTTTGGTAGTCAACTTGTCTATAAATAGATACATGCAACTTTCTTTTTTTGTCATATGTTGCCCTAGAAGACTAAATAAAGCCTGGTTCACCAGGATGTCATAACTATGAGAATTAATGTGTAATTTTACCCATTTACCCAACTAAATGATTCTCGGTCATATCTGCAAAGATGTTTAGGGACCGGGGAGAAACATTTTGAAAAGATCAAGACATCAGTCCAACCGGTTATAAAGGAAATGGAAAGATGTTTAGGGACCGGGGAGAAACATTTTGAAAAGATCAAGACATCAGTCCGACCGGTTATAAAGGATTAGTCTATGTGAAAGATTATATTTCTAGTGGAGGTTGGGAGACCTACAGGTTATATTATATTAGTCTATGTGACATCAGACCGACAGGTTATATTATATTAGTCTATGTGAGAGGACAGGTTATATTATATTAGTCTATGTGAGAGGACAGGTTATATTATATTAGTCTATGTGTGAGGACAGGTTATATTATATTAGTCTATGTGGGAGGTTATAGACCTACAGGTTATATTATATTAGTCTATGTGAGAGGTTGTAGACCTTATATTATATTAGTCTATGTGAGAGGTTGTAGACCTACAGGTTATATTATATTAGTCTATGTGAAGGTTGTAGATCAGGTTATATTATATTAGTCTATGTGTGAGGAGGTTATATTATATTAGTTATAGACCTACAGGTTATATTATATTAGTCTATGTGAGAGGTTGTAGACCTACAGGTTATATTATATTAGTCTATGTGGAGGTTTAGACCTCAGGTTATATTATATTAGTCTATGTGAGAGGTTGTAGACCTACAGGTTATATTATATTAGTCTATGTGAGAGGTTGTAGACCTACAGGTTATATTATATTAGTCTATGTGAGAGGTTGTAGACCTACAGGTTATATTATATTAGTCTATGTGGGAGGTTATAGACCTACAGGTTATATTATATTAGTCTATGTGTGAGGACAGGTTATATTATATTAGTCTATGTGGGAGGTTATAGACCTACAGGTTATATTATATTAGTCTATGTGAGAGGTTATAGACCTACAGGTTATATTATATTAGTCTATGTGGGAGGTTATAGACCTACAGGTTATATTATATTAGTCTATGTGTGAGGACAGGTTATATTATATTAGTCTATGTGGGAGGTTATAGACCTACAGGTTATATTATATTAGTCTATGTGAGAGGTTGTAGACCTACAGGTTATATTATATTAGTCTATGTGAGAGGTTATAGACCTACAGGTTATATTATATTAGTCTATGTGAGAGGTTGTAGACCTACAGGTTATATTATATTAGTCTATGTGAGAGGTTATAGACCTACAGGTTATATTATATTAGTCTATGTGAGAGGTTGTAGACCTACAGGTTATATTATATTAGTCTATGTGGGAGGTTGTAGACCTACAGGTTATATTATATTAGTCTATGTGTGAGGACAGGTTATATTATATTAGTCTATGTTTGAGGTTGTAGACCTACAGGTTATATTATATTAGTCTATGTGAGAGGTTATAGACCTACAGGTTATATTATATTAGTCTATGTGGGAGGTTATAGACCTACAGGTTATATTATATTAGTCTATGTGAGAGGTTGTAGACCTACAGGTTATATTATATTAGTCTATGTGAGAGGTTGTAGACCTACAGGTTATATTATATTAGTCTATGTGAGAGGTTGTAGACCTACAGGTTATATTATATTAGTCTATGTGAGAGGTTGTAGACCTACAGGTTATATTATATTAGTCTATGTGTGAGGACAGGTTATATTATATTAGTCTATGTGAGAGGTTGTAGACCTACAGGTTATATTATATTACTCTATGTGAGAGGTTATAGACCTTCAGTTTATGTTATATTAGTCTATGTGTGAGGTTGGTTACTCCATGATTCCATGTGTTATTTCCTAGTTTTGATGTCTTCACTATTATTCTACAGTGTAGACATAAAGAGAAACCCTTGCACGGGTAGGTGTGTCCAAACTGTTGACTGGTACTGTATGTTGTCAACTTTCATTCATAGGCTACTAGGTTGTAGCAACCTCATGATGGGTATAGGGGACAGTAGAGTATCATGTAGTAGCCTAAACCTATCACTCCTAAACCTATCACTGTTACATTGAGCTGGGTGACTGGAATATGAATGACAGTAACCTAAACCTGTCACTGTTACATTGAGCTGGGTGACTGGAATATGAATGACAGTAACCTAAACCTGTCACTGTTACATTGAACTGGGTGAATATGAATGACAGTAACCTAAACCTGTCACTGTTACATTGAACTGGGTGAATATGAATGACAGTAACCTAAACCTGTCACTGTTACATTGAACTGGGTGAATATGAATGACAGTAACCTAAACCTGTCACTGTTACATTGAACTGGGTGAATGACAGTAACCTAAACCTGTCACTGTTACATTGAACTGGATGAATATGAATGACAGTAACCTAAACCTGTCACTGTTACATTGAACTGGGTGAATGACACTGTTAATTGAACTGGGTGAATGACAAACCTAAACCTCACTGTTACATTGAACTGGGTGAATGACAGTAACCTAAACCTGTCACTGTTACATTGAACTGGGTGAATGACAGTAACCTAAACCTCACTGTTACATTGAACTGGGTGAATGACAGTAACCTAAACCTGTCACTGTTACATTGAACTGGGTGAATATGAATGACAGTAACCTAAACCTATCACTGTTACATTGAACTGGGTGAATATGAATGACAGTAACCTAAACCTATCACTGTTACATTGAACTGGGTGAATGACAGTAACCTAAACCTATCACTGTTACATTGAACTGGGTGAATGACAGTAACCTAAACCTATCACTGTTACATTGAACTGGGTGAATGGAATATGAATGACAGTAACCTAAACCTGTCACTGTTACATTGAACTGGGTGAATGACAGTAACCTAAACCTATCACTGTTACATTGAACTGGGTGAATGACAGTAACCTAAACCTGTCACTGTTACATTGAACTGGGTGAATGGAAAATGAATGACAGTCATCCAACATGCTGTAACAGAAATAAGGCCGTGTTCATGGAAAAGAAATGTGCGTCCTCCCTCGTCTTAAACGGCACCGACCGCCACTGACGTGTAACCACGTCAACCCAGGACCTCCACACCCAGCTCACTGTCAGAAACCATCTCCGGGAAGCTCACCTTCGTGCTCGTTTGTCTTCACCAGGGTCTTGATCTGACCGCTGTTCGGTGTCGTAACCCGACTTCAGTGGGCAAATGGCCTTTTGGCACGCTAGAGAAATGTTCTCTTCACGGATGAATCCCAGTTTCTTTTTCTTTCAACTGTACCGGGCAGATGGGTAGACATGATCTGGGATATGCTACGGGCGACGAAAACAATTGAATTTTCTCGATTTAGAAATTTGAATGAACAGAGACACCGTGAAGCGATCCTGAGGCCCATTGTCGTGCCATTAAATTCCTGGAAGCTGAAAAATGTCCCATGACCTGCAAACTCAGCTGAAATGTCACCCGTTGAGCACGTTTGGAATGCTCTGGATCGACGTGTACGACAGCGTGTTCCAGTTCCCGCCAGTATCCAGCAACATTCCACAGGCCACAATCAACAGCTTGAACAACTGTGTGCAAAGGAGATGTGGTCGCGGTGCACGAGGCAAATGTTATTCACACCAGAGACTGACTGGTTTTCTGATCCAAGCCCCTACTTTTGTTTACCAACTGATGCATATCTGGATTCCCAGTCATGTGAAATCACATAGATCAGGTCCACATTTATTTTAATCTGACCGATTTCCTTATGAACTGTAACTCAGAGAAATCTTTGACATTTTTGCATGTTGCGTTTTTATATTTTTTTTGTTCAGTGTAATTCAGAGAGAGCCCTTTCATTGTTAAAATAAGCATCACATTATTATTTTTTTTATCTAGCAGACACCAGCTTATCTATTGATGCGACCCAAACAGCATTTTGGCGCTTTTAAGAATGTTTAATCTCCTTCATGTTTACGATGTGAGAGGCGCTTTTTAATATATGCTTATAATTCAGAAGGAGACCAAGAAGCGTCATCACCATGGAAACCATTGATCCTGTCAGGTTCTTAAGTTCATTCACTCTAGTGGAAATATCGAATGTAGCAAGAGGGGTATTTGAAATTGAATCAACTTTATTGTTCCATCACCTTTTATAAAAACAGCCTTCGATAAAAAATGTAAAAATAAATGTCATACAGTTCCTAATGCTGGCCACTAGGCGGTGAGTTCTGCTTGGACACCAGCAAGGAGAGAGAGGGATGAATTAGTGGAACGTAGGAGATGAAGAGTCAGAGGGTTGTTGATCCCTGGTGAAGCTTTGTATGTCCTGCATCATTCATGTCTCCTGTTAACCAAACAAATCAAATCAAATCACATTTTATTTGTCACATACACATGGTTAGCAGATGTTAATGCGAGTGTAGCGAAATGCTTGTGCTTCTAGTTCCGACAATGCAGTATAACCAACAAGTAATATAACTAACAATTCCAAAACTACTGTCTTATACACAGTGTAAGGGGATAAAGAATATGTACATAAGGATATATGAATGAGTGATGGTACAGAGCAGCATAGGCAAGATACAGTAGATGGTATCGAGTACAGTATATACAAGATACAGTAGATGGTATTAAAGTGGCTAGTACAGTATATACATATGAGATGAGTATGTAAACAAAGTGGCATAGTTAAAGTGGCTAGTGATACATGTATTACATAAAGATGCAGTGGATGATATAGAGTACAGTATATACGTATGAGATGAGTATGTAAACAAAGTGGCATAGTTAAAGTGGCTAGTGATACATGTATTACATAAGGATGCAGTCGATGATATAGAGTACAGTATATACATATGCATATTATTTTATATTTGTATTTTATTTCACCTTTATTTAACCAGGTAGGCTAGTTGAGAACAAGTTCTCATTTGCAACTGCGACCTGGCCAAGATAAAGCATAGCAGTGTGAACAGACAACACAGAGTTACACATGGAGTAAACAATTAACAAGTCAATAACACAGTAGAAAAAAGGGGAGTCTATATACAATGTGTGCAAAAGGCATGAGGAGGTAGGCAAATAATTACAATATTGCAGATTAACACTGGAGTGATAAATGATCATGTACAGGTAGAGATATTGGTGTGCAAAAGAGCAGAAAAGTAAATAAATAAAAACTGTGGGGATGAGGTAGGTGAAAATGGGTGGGCTATTTACCAATAGGTTATGTACAGCTGCAGCGATCGGTTAGCTGCTCAGATAGCAGATGTTTGAAGTTGGTGAGGGATATAAAATTCTCCAACTTCAGCGATTTTTGCAATTCGTTCCAGTCACAGGCAGCAGAGTACTGGAATGAAAGGCGGCCGAATGAGGTGTTGGCTTTAGGGATGATCAGTGAGATACACCTACTGGAGGGCGTGCTACGGATGGGTGTTGCCATCGTGACCAGTGAACTGAGATAAGGCGGAGCTTTACCTAGCATGGCCTTGTAGATGACCTGGAGCCAGTGGGTCTGGCGACGAATATGTAGCGAGGGCCAGCCGACTAGAGCATACAAGTCGCAGTGGTGGGTAGTATAAGGTGCTTTAGTGACAAAACGGATGGCACTGTGATAAACTGCATCCAGTTTGCTGAGAAGAGTGTTGGAAGCAATTTTGTAGATGACATTGCCGAAGTCGAGGATCGGTAGGATAGTCAGTTTTACTAGGGTAAGCTTGGCAGCGTGAGTGAAGGAAGCTTTGTTGCGGAATAGAAAGCCGACTCTTGATTTGATTTTCGATTGGAGTTGTTTGATATGGGTCTGGAAGGAGAGTTTGCAGTCTAGCCAGACACCTAGGTACTTATAGGTGTCCACATATTCAAGGTCGGAACCATCCAGTGTGGTGATGCTAGTCGGGCATGCGGGTGCAGGCAGCGATCGGTTGAAAAGCATGCATTTGGTTTTACTAGCGTTTAAGAGCAGTTGGAGGCCACGGAAGGAGTGTTGTATGGCATTGAAGCTCGTTTGGAGGTTAGATAGCACAGTGTCCAATGACGGGCCGAAAGTATATAGAATGGTGTCGTCTGCGTAGAGGTGGATCAGGGAATCGCCCGCAGCAAGACCAACATCATTGATATATACAGAGAAAAGAGGCGGCCTGAGAATTGAACCCTGTGGCACCCCCATAGAGACTGCCAGAGGACCGGACAGCATGCCCTCCGATTTGACACACTGAACTCTGTCTGCAAAGTAATTGGTGAACCAGGCAAGGCAGTCATCCGAAAAAACCGAGGCTACTGAGTCTGCCGATTTAAGAATCTGGTGATTGACAGAGTCGAAAGCCTTGGCAAGGTCGATGAAGACGGCTGCACAGTACTGTCTTTTATCGATGGCGGTTATGATGTCATTTAGTACCTTGAGTGTGGCTGAGGTGCACCCGTGACCGGCTCGGAAACCAGATTGCATAGCGGAGAAGGCACGGTGGGATTCGAGATGGTCAGTGACCTGTTTGTTGACTTGGCTTTCGAAGACCTTAGATAGGCAGGGCAGAATGGATATAGGTCTGTAACAGTTTGGGTCCAGGGTGTCTCCCTCTTTGAAGAGGGGGATGACTGCAGCAGCTTTCCAATCCTTGGGGATCTCAGACGATATGAAAGAGAGGTTGAACAGGCTGGTAAATAGGGGTTGCGACAATGGCGGCGGATAGTTTCAGAAATAGAGGGTCCAGATTGTCAAGCCCAGCTGATTTATACGGGTCCAGGTTTTGCAGCTCTTTCAGAACATCTGTTATCTGGATTTGGGTAAAGGAGAACCTGGAGAGGCTTGCCGACTGCTACCGACCCCCCTCAGCTCCCAGCTGTGCCCTGGACAGGCAGCAGCCACTCAATGTTAGTGGTGGCTGTTTAACAGTCTGATGGCCTTGAGATGGAAGCTGTTTTTCAGTCTCTCGGTCCCAGCTTTGATGCACCTGTACTGACCTCGCCTTCTGGATGATAGCGGGGTGAACAGGCAGTGGCTCGGGTGGTTGATGTCCTTGATGATCTTTATGTAACATCGGGTGGTGTAGGTGTCCTGGAGGGCGGGTAGTTTGCCCCGGTGATGCGTTGTGCAGACCTCACTACCCTCTGGAGAGCCTTACGGTTGAGGGCGGAGCAGTTGCCGTACCAGGCGGTGATACAGCCCGCCAGGATGCTCTCGATTGTGCATCTGTAGAAGTTTGTGAGTGCTTTTGGTGACAAGCCGAATTTCTTCAGCCTCCTGAGGTTGAAGAGGCGCTGCTGCGCCTTCTTCACGATGCTGTCTGTGTGAGTGGACCAATTCAGTTTGTCTGGGATGTGTATGCCGAGGAACTTAAAACTTGTTACCCTCTCCACTACTGTTCCATCGATGTGGATAGGGGGGTGTTCCCTCTGCTGTTTCCTGAAGTCCACAATCATCTCCTTAGTTTTGTTGACGTTGAGTGTGAGGTTATTTTCCTGACACCACACTCCGAGGGCCCTCACCTCCTCCCTGTAGGCAGTCTCGTCGTTGTTGGTAATCAAGCCAACCACTGTTGTGTTGTCCGCAAACTTGATGATTGAGTTGGAGGCGTGCGTGGCCACGCAGTCGTGGGTGAACAGGGAGTACAGGAGAGGGCTCAGAACGCACCTTTGTAGGGCCCCAGTGTTGAGGATCAGCGGGGAGGAGATGTTGTTGCCTACCCTCACCACCTGGGGGCGGCCCGTCAGGAAGTCCAGTACCCAGTTGCACAGGGCGGGGTCGAGACACATTTCCTGAACAAATTCATTGATATCAGCTAACCAGACCTCTCATTAAGCGATGGTCAGACGATGGTCTTGTCGAGCTTGATGACGAGCTTGGAGGGTACTATGGTGTTAAATGCCGAGCTGTAGTCAATGAACAGCATTCTCACATAGGTATTCCTCTTGTCCAGATGGGTTAGGGCAGTGTGCAGTGTGGTTGAGTATGCATCGTCTGTGGACCTATTTGGGCGGTAAGCAAATTGGAGTGGGTCTAGGGTGTCAGGTAGGGTGGAGGTGATATGGTCCTTGAGTAGTCTCTCAAAGCACTTCATGATGACGGAAGTGAGTGCTACGGGCGGTAGTCGTTTAGCTCAGTTACCTTAGCTTCCTTGGGAACAGGAACAATGGTGGCCCTCTTGAAGCATGTGGGAACAGCAGACTGGTATAGGGATTGATTGAATATGTCCGTAAACACACCGGCCAGCTGGTCTGCGCATGCTCTGAGGGCGCGGCTGGGGATGCCGTCTGGGCCTGCAGCCTTGCGAGGGTTAACACGTTTACATGTCTTACTCACCTCGGCTGCAGTGAAGGAGAGACCGCATGTTTTCGTTGCAGGCCGTGTCAGTGGCACTGTATTGTCCTCAAAGCGGGCAAAAAAGTTATTTAGTCTGCCTGGGAGCAAGACATCCTGGTCCGTGACTGGGCTGGATTTCTTCTTGTAGTCCGTGATTGACTGTAGACCCTGCCACATGCCTCTTGTGTCTGAGCCGTTGAATTGAGATTCTACTTTGTCTCTATACTGACTCTTAGCTTGTTTGATTGCCTTGTGGAGGGAATAGCTGCACTGTTTGTATTCGGTCATGTTTCCAGACACCTTGCCCTGATTAAAAGCAGTGGTTCGCGCTTTCAGTTTCACGCGAATGCTGCCATCAATCCACGGTTTCTGGTTAGGGAATGTTTTAATCATTGCTATGGGAACGACATCTTCAACGCACGTTCTAATGAACTCGCACACCGAATCAGCGTATTCGTCAATATTGTTATCTGACGCAATACGAAACATATCCCAGTCCACGTGATGGAAGCAGTCTTGGAGTGTGGAGTCAGCTTGGTCGGACCAGCGTTGGACAGACCTCAGCGTGGGAGCCTCTTGTTTTCGTTTCTGTCTGTAGGCAGAGATCAACAAAATGGAGTCGTGGTCAGCTTTTCCGAAAGGGGGGCGGGGCAGGGCCTTATATGCGTCGCGGAAGTTAGAGTAACAATGATCCAAGGTTTTTCCACCCCTGGTTGCGCAATCGATATGCTGATAAAATTTAGGGAGTCTTGTTTTCAGATTAGCCTTGTTAAAATCCCCAGCTACAATGAATGCAGCCTCCGGATAAATGGTTTCCAGTTTGCAAAGAGTTAAATAAAGTTTGTTCAGAGCCATCGAAGTGTCTGCTTGGGGGGGTGGGGGATATATACGGCTGTGATTATAATCGAGGAGAATTCTCTTGGTAGATAATGCGGTCTACATTTGATTGTGAGGAATTCTAAATCAGGTGAACAGAAGGATTTGAGTTCCTGTATGTTTCTTTCATCACACCATGTCTCGTTAGCCATAAGGCATACGCCCCCGCCCCTCTTCTTACCAGAAAGATGTTTGTTTCTGTCGGCGCGATGCGAGGAGAAACCCGTTGGCTGCACCGCCTCGGATAGCGCTTCTCCAGTGAGCCATGTTTCCGTGAAGCAAAGAACGTTACAGTCTCTGATGTCCCTCTGGAATGCTACCCTTGCTCAGATTTCATCAACCTTGTTGTCAAGAGACTGGACATTGGCGAGAAGAATGCTAGGGAGTGGTGCACGGTGTGCCCGTCTCCGGAGTCTGACCAGAAGACCGCCTCGTTTCCCTCTTTTTCGGAGTCGTTTTTTTGGGTCGCTGCATGGGATGCATTCCGTTGTCCTGGTTGAAAGGCAGAACACAGGATCCGCGTCGCAAAAATCATATTCTTGGTCGTACTGATGGTGAGTTGACGCTGATCTTATATTCAGTAGTTCTTCTCGACTGTATGTAATGAAACCTAAGATGACCTGGGGTACTAATGTAAGAAATAACACGTAAAAAAACAAAAAACTGCATAGTTTCCTAGGAACGCGAAGCGAGGCGGCCATCTCTGTCGGCGCTGGAAGTTGGACATCCTTTCTGTGTGTGTGTGTGTGTGTGTGTGTGTGTGTGTGTGTGTGTGTGTGTGTGTGTGTGTGTGTGTGTGTGTGTGTGTGTGTGTGTGTGTGTGTTGCGGTTGTGACACCTGGGGGCTTTGGGTGTTTGCCAGAAGTTACGGGACACACACGCACACGCACACGCACACACACACACACACGTCCTAAGCAACACGTAACACTCAGCTCTTATCGACCAATTAAAACCAGAGAAGATCCAGACCTGGCACTATATGGGGAGGCAGGTAGCCTCGTGGTTAGAGTGTAGAGGCGGTAGGTAGCCTAGTGGTTAGAGTGTAGAGGCGGTAGGTAGCCTAGTGGTTAGAGTGTAGAGGCGGTAGGTAGCCTAGTGGTTAGAGTGTAGAGGCGGTAGGTAGCCTAGTGGTTAGAGTGTAGGGACGGCAGGTAGCCTAGTGGTTAGAGTGTAGAGGCGGTAGGTAGCCTAGTGGTTAGAGTGTAGGGACGGCAGGTAGCCTAGTGGTTAGAGTGTAGGGACGGCAGGTAGTCTAGTGGTTAGAGTGTAGGGACGGCAGGTAGCCTAGTTGTTAGAGTGTAGGGACGGCAGGTAGCCTAGTGGTTAGAGTGTAGGGACGGCAGGTAGCCTAGTGGTTAGAGTGTAGGGACGGCAGGTAGCCTAGTGGTTAGAGTGTAGGGACGGCAGGTAGCCTAGTGGTTAGAGGGTAGGGGCGGCAGGTAGCCTAGTGGTTAGAGTGTAGGGACGGCAGGTAGCCTAGTGGTTAGAGTGTAGGGACGGCAGGTAGTGGTTAGAGTGTAGGGACGGCAGGTAGCCTAGTGGTTAGAGTGTAGGGACGGCAGGTAGCCTAGTGGTTAGAGTGTAGGGACGGCAGGTAGCCTAGTGGTTAGAGGGTAGGGGCGGCAGGTAGCCTAGTGGTTAGAGTGTAGGGACGGCAGGTAGCCTAGTGGTTAGAGTGTAGGGACGGCAGGTAGTGGTTAGAGTGTAGGGACGGCAGGTAGTGGTTAGAGTGTCGGGACGGCAGGTAGTGGTTAGAGTGTAGGGACGGCAGGTAGTGGTTAGAGTGTAGGGACGGCAGGTAGCCTAGTGTTTAGAGTGTAGGGACGGCAGGTAGCCTAGTGTTTAGAGTGTAGGGAAGGCAGGTAGCCTAGTGGTTAGAGTGTAGGGACGGCAGGTAGCCTAGTGGTTAGAGTGTAGGGACGGCAGGTAGCCTAGTGGTTAGAGTGTAGGGACGGCAGGTAGCCTAGTGGTTAGAGTGTAGGGACGGCAGGTAGCCTAGTGGTTAGAGTGTAGGGACGGCAGGTAGCCTAGTGGTTAGAGTGTAGGGGCGGCAGGTAGCGTAGTGTTTAGAGTGTAGGGGCGGCAGGTAGTGGTTAGAGTGTAGGGACGGCAGGTAGCCTAGTGGTTAGAGTGTAGGGGCGGCAGGTAGCCTAGTGGTTAGAGTGTAGGGGCGGCAGGTAGCCTAGTGGTTAGAGTGTAGGGACGGCAGGTAGCCTAGTGGTTAGAGTGTAGGGACGGCAGGTAGCCTAGTGGTTAGAGTGTCGGGGCGGCAGGTAGCCTAGTGGTTAGAGTGTAGGGAAGGCAGGTAGCCTAGTGGTTAGAGTGTCGGGACGGCAGGTAGCCTAGTGGTTAGAGTGTCGGGACGGCAGGTAGCCTAGTGGTTACTAGTCCAATGCTACACTCTACACTCCCTACACTCTAACCACTAGGCTACCTGCCGTCCCTACACTCTAACCACTAGGCTACCTGCCGTCCCTAAAGATTGGGGGTTATGAGTCCTTGATTCCAGATGTCAGGGAAATAACCTACACTCAGGATCAAATTCAACAGTTTTAATATAGCCGATATAAATCATTTTTGCACTCGTGAGTTTGAGCTCATTTAGAATGCCATCAGGTATAGCATGATTTATTTTTTAAATTAGAGGGCCTGTAGTTTCTTTCTTTCTTCTCCGGGTCAGTAATTGGCGTCCAATGGATTTTGATTGTCATTTTATAGCGTTTTCGAATCCACTCAATTTCTCCTGATTTTAGCATTGTTTTTGTCTTTGCATCAATTTAGTGTTGTAGAGCGTCATCATTTTTGTTTCGCCAATTCCTCTTGTTTAGATTTTACTAGGTTTTTTCCAATTTTGCCAGAAGTTCAATTCGTGTCAGCTGCTTGCTGTGGTACTGTGCTTTATTTGTTCTGAGTTTATAGAGTTTTTAAAGTTTCACAGTTTAATTGTGTTCTAAAACAGTTCTCTCTCGCTCTCTCTCGCTCTCTCTGCTGTCTCTCTCGCTCTCTCTGCTCTCGCTCGCTCTCTCTGCTGTCTCTCTCACTCTCTCTCGCTCTCTCTGCTGTCTCTCTCGCTCTCTCTGCTGTCTCTCTCGCTCTCTCTGCTCTCGCTCACTCTCTCTGCTGTCTCTCTCGCTCTCTCTGCTGTCTCTCTCGCTCTCTCTGCTCTCGCTCGCTCTCTCTGCTGTCTCGCTCGCTCTCTCTGCTGTCTCTCTCGCTCTCTCTGCTGTCTCTCTCTCTCTCTCTGCTCTCTCTCGCTCTCTCTGCTGTCTCTCTCGCTCTCTCTCGCTGTCTCTCTCTCTCTCTGCTGTCTCTCTCGCTGTCTCTCTCGCTCTGTCTCTGCTGTCTCTCTCGCTCTCTGCTGCTGTGTCTCTCTCGCTCTCTCTGCTCTCGCTCACTCTCTCTGCTGTCTCTCTCGCTCTCTCTGCTGTCTCTCTCGCTCTCTCTGCTCTCGCTCGCTCTCTCTGCTGTCTCGCTCGCTCTCTCTGCTGTCTCTCTCGCTCTCTCTGCTGTCTCTCTCTCTCTCTCTGCTCTCTCTCGCTCTCTCTGCTGTCTCTCTCGCTCTCTCTGCTGTCTCTCTCGCTCTCTCTGCTGTCTCTCTCGCTCTCTCTGCTGTCTCTCTCTCGATCCTATTCTAGCCATCTTTCTTCACTCGATAAAGAAATACACTTTTGCTGTTTAATGCCGTTTAATGGATACCCTTTATCATACACCAATGAGCCCATAAATTGTCATCCTCTGTCAAGAAAAATACAGTCTTTCATTGTGATCACAGACAGAATGACAACAGAACTACCACACTAAGAGAAACTCTGCAACATGAGTGATCACAGAGAGTGTTGTCATGCTCTTAAGAACGGAAAGTCACAATGCGTCCTGGCCTGGGCGTGAATGATGCAGTTCCCATATTTGGCGGGTTGCGATTGGTGGCAGCCAGCGGTGGTATCATTGTTGTAGGACTGCAGGATGTCCTGAGGAAGACACTCCACACTCTTGCCTCTACCAGTACAGCACAGCTGTCTAGCGTTCACAGCAGGGAGGCGCACGGCACGCTCTACACCTCCGGTCACCCCCTCGGCCTCCTGAGGTGCTGGCCTGGAACGTGGGCTGTGGAGATCCCGTCTTCTCCAACCCCCGTCCTGAAGGGGACCAGAAATTTGACTTTTTGTTTCTGTTTTTGTGTCTTTTGGTTGTTGTCGGTTCTGCTGCATAAGGAAAAAGTCTAAGTGTCAAGAAAGAGAAGACTGCTCTTCTGTACTGGGAGGGCAGTGGAGAGCATAGACAGTAGAGCCAGGAGTGTGCTCTCCGATTGACCGGACAGACCGTTGACTGGACAGAGAGACGGAGTGGGTACGTGTTTTTGTTGCAGTGGTTGTTTTTTAAAGCTTTTCTCTCGTGTTGTCTAAGATTTCAAGCTGCCTGAGTCGTTTCCTGTGGCGGAGAGACAGGAAGCTACTATGCAATGTCTGATTCCTCTTCTCTCTCTCGCTCTCTCTTTGCATGTTTTATTGGGCTTCCTCAGCCTGGCTTCTGTCTCTCTCTGATCTGAACTGTTTCCTGTGTGAGAAGGCTAACGTGTGAGCCACCATCTTCTGGAAGAGTCGTCGAGTCTCTGGGGCCTCAATATTCCTTCAAAGCATTTGGACAGTGTATTTTCAGACTGCTCACAGGAAAGGAAATATGGCTATAGTCTTGACCGGCTCAATGAGTCTGTGACCTGTTAGTGCATATGAATTGGAAACTTATATATTAACGTGTATGAAAATGACCTGATAATAATCTGATGCTTTGGTTAGCACCATTCTCTTCACCTGTGCTTCAACACGATTTCCAATACATTTTTTGGACACAAAGAAATGTTGCAAATGGACAACCCTGATTGTTCTGGTCCAAATGGACAACCCTGACTGTTCTGGGTCCAAATGGACAACCCTGACTGTTCTGGGGCAAATGGACAACCCTGACTGTTCTGGGTCCATAGGGACAACCCTGACTGTTCTGGGTCATAGGGACAACCCTGACTGTTCTGGTCCATAGGGACAACCCTGACTGTTCTGGTCCATAGGGACAACCCTGACTGTTCTGGTCCATAGGGACAACCCTGACTGTTCTGGTCCATAGGGACAACCCTGACTGTTCTGGTCCATAGGGACAACCCTGACTGTTCTGGTCCACAGGGACAACCCTGACTGTTCTGGGTCATAGGGACAACCCTGACTGTTCTGGTCCACAGGGACAACCCTGACTGTTCTGGTCTATAGGGACAACCCTGACTGTTCTGGTCCATAGGGACAACCCTGACTGTTCTGTTCCAAATGGACAACCCTGACTGTTCTGGGTCCATAGGGACAACCCTGACTGTTCTGGGTCCATAGGGACAACCCTGACTGTTCTGGTCCAAATGGACAACCCTGACTGTTCTGGTCCAAATGGACAACCCTGACTGTTCTGGGTCCATAGGGACAACCCTGACTGTTCTGGTCCATAGGGACAACCCTGACTGTGTCCCTGTTAGTATCCATCTACAGTATAAAGTATATTTGTGACAATTTTGCCCAGGTTGCTGTTTTGTATTTATTATGGATCCCCATTAGTTCCTGTCGAGGCAGCAGCTACTCTTCCTGGGGTTTATTATGGATCCCCTTTAGTTCCTGCCAAGGCAGCAGCTACTCTTCCTGGGGTTTATTATGGATCCCCATTAGTTCCTGCCAAGGCAGCAGCTACTCTTCCTGGGGTTTATTATGGATCCCCATTAGTTCCTGCCATGGCAGCAGCTACTCTTCCTGGGGTTTATTATGGATCCCCATTAGTTCCTGTCAAGGCAGCAGCTACTCTTCCTGGGGTTTATTATGGATCCCCATTAGTTCCTGCCAAGGCAGCAGCTACTCTTCCTGGGGTTTATTGTGGATCCCCTTTAGATCCTGCCAAGGCAGCAGCTACTCTTCCTGGGGTTTATTGTGGATCCCCTTTAGTTCCTGCCAAGGCAGCAGCTACTCTTCCTGGGGTTTATTATGGATCCCCATTAGTTCCTGTCAAGGCACCAGCTACTCTTCCTGGGGTCCAAAACACATTAAGGCATTTACATTACATATAAAACTAAATATAAAACAGTTCATCATATAACATTATTACACCACAACAAATCTACAATACAACATGTATAATACCACCATACAATAATATTACTGTGTGTGTTTCTTCACAGTCCCGTTGTTCCATAAGGTGTATTTTATTCATCTAATTTGACTGCTTTACCTGATGTGGAATAGAGTTCCATGTAGTCATGGCTCTATGTAGTACTGTGGAATAGAGTTCCATGTAGTCATGTCTCTATGTAGGACTGTGGAATAGAGTTCCATGTAGTCATGTCTCTATATAGTACTGTGGAATAGAGTTCCATGTAGTCATGGCTCTATGTAGTACTGTGGAATAGAGTTCCATGTAGTCATGTCTCTATGTAGTACTGTGGAATAGAGTTCCATGTAGTCATGGCTCTATGTAGTACTGTGGAATAGAGTTCCATGTAGTCATGGCTCTATGTAGTACTGTGGAATAAAGTTCCATGTAGTCATGGCTCTATGTAGTAATGTGGAATAGAGTTCCATGTAGTCATGGCTCTATGTAGGACTGTGGAATAGAGTTCCATGTAGTCATGGCTCTATGTAGTACTGTGGAATAGAGTTCCATAGTACTGTGGAATAGTTCCATGGTCATGGCTCTATGTAGTACTGTGGAATAGAGTTCCATGTAGTCATGTCTCTATGTAGGACTGTGGAATAGAGTTCCATGTAGTCATGGCTCTATGTAGGACTGTGGAATAGAGTTCCATGTAGTCATGTCTCTATGTAGTACTGTGGAATAGAGTTCCATGTAGTCATGGCTCTATGTAGTACTGTGGAATAGAGTTCCATGTAGTCATGTCTCTATGTAGTACTGTGGAATAGAGTTCCATGTAGTCATGGCTCTATGTAGTACTGTGGAATAGAGTTCCATGTAGTCATGGCTCTATGTAGTACTGTGGAATAGAGTTCCGTGTAGTCATTGCTCTGTGTAGTACTGTGTGTTTCCCATAGTCTGTTCTGGACTTGAGGACTGTGAAGAGACCTCTGGTGGCATGTTTTCCGGGGGTATATATGGTTGTCTGAGCTGTGTGCCAGTCGTTTGAACAGACAGCTCGATGCCGTGGTAAGTTTAGTGAGTTAATGGTTCTGAGAAGGTGATGACTGAATGGTGTTGTCACAGTGATTGTGGAGGGTCAACAACTTTTGTCAAGTCCATAAAAACCAACAAAAATAATACAACCAAATACACATTTGCCTCACTATCTGCATCTACAGAAGCTAGGAAGTTAATAAATGTAGCTTATTTCTTAAATTCTTCATTTACTGTAGGACCCAATGAATGAATGAAATAATGAATGAATGAATGAAATGACTGTTATTCGAATTCAATCAGCCCAACGAATGAAGCAATAATCGTGTGTTGATCTAACATGACAGCCATCTTACTATGTTGTGTGTGTGTGTGTGTGTGTGTGTGTGTTATGCTGACAACATACAAATCCATTATTTAGCTTTATGACCAGGCTAACTCTCTGACTGTTTTTGTTGCCTGTTTGCTGGCTGCCTGAAGAATGTGACTTGGTCTCTGGTTGAAGTTCTCACGTGGTTTTTAATCACTTTCCAACAGGCATTAACGTCAAGGAGGTAAACCAGGAAAACAAAACCGCTATATTTGGCGAGATATACGCGTCCATTGACACTTTGGCATTCACATTTGGCAATGTGTGAGTATGACTTTTTAACCTTTGACCTTTTTCAACACTGTTGGCTTTTTACTAACCTCTTGTCAAAGGGCCAGAGATTTATGGTGTAGACAGCACTCAAAGGGCCAGAGATTTATGGTGTAGACAGCACTCAATATTTTCTGCTAACAGTCAAACGAACAAGTCTCGATTGTAATAGTTAACGTTGAGCCTATTCGCAATCGTACTACGTCCACATGAACGTTTCACTTAAACCACACTGAGCATTGTTAGGTAGTGGTCTACATAAATATGCAACTTTAATTGCAATTAACAATTAATTAATTGAAATGTTTAATATTAACTTGGACACTTGGCTTTATCCTCTAGCCTTGCACACTTGGCTTTATCCTCTAGCCTTGCACACTTGGCTTTATCCTCTAGCCTTGCACACTTATCTTTATCCCCTAGCCTTGCACACTTGGCTTTATCCCCTAGCCTTGCACACTTGGCTTTATCCTCTAGCCTTGCACACTTGGCTTTATCCTCTAGCCTTGCACACTTGGCTTTATCCTCTAGCCTTGCACACTTGGCTTTATCCTCTAGCCTTGCACACTTGGCTTTATCCTCTAGCCTTGCACACTTGGCTTTATCCTCTAGCCTTGCACACTTGGCTTTATCCTCTAGCCTTGCACGCTTGGCTTTATCCTCTAGCCTTGCACGCTTGGCTTTATCCTCTAGCCTTGCACGCTTGGCTTTATCCTCTAGCCTTGCACGCTTGGCTTTATCCTCTAGCCTTGCACACTTGGCTTTATCCTCTAGCCTTGCACACTTGGCTTTATCCTCTAGCCTTGCACACTTGGCTTTATCCTCTAGCCTTGCACACTTGGCTTTATCCTCTAGCCTTGCACACTTGGCTTTATCCTCTAGCCTTGCACACTTGGCTTTATCCTCTAGCCTTGCACACTTGGCTTTATCCTCTAGCCTTGCACACTTGGCTTTATCCTCTAGCCTCGGACACTTGGCTTTATCCTCTAGCCTTGGACACTTGGCTTTATCCTCTAGCCTTGGACACTTGGCTTTATCCTCTAGCCTTGCACACTTGGCTTTATCCTCTAGCCTTGCACACTTATCTTTATCCTCTAGCCTTGCACGCTTGGCTTTATCCTCTAGCCTTGCACACTTATCTTTATCCTCTAGCCTTGCACGCTTGGCTTTATCCTCTAGCCTTGCACGCTTGGCTTTATCCTCTAGCCTTGCACACTTGGCTTTATCCTCTAGCCTTGCACACTTGGCTTTATCCTCTAGCCTTGCACACTTATCTTTATCCTCTAGCCTTGCACACTTGGCTTTATCCTCTAGCCTTGCACACTTGGCTTTATCCTCTAGCCTTGCACACTTATCTTTATCCCCTAGCCTTGCACACTTATCTTTATCCCCTAGCCTTGCACACTTATCTTTATCCTCTAGCCTTGCACACTTGGCTTTATCCTCTAGCCTTGCACACTTATCTTTATCCCCTAGCCTTGCACACTTATCTTTATCCCCTAGCCTTGCACACTTGGCTTTATCCTCTAGCCTTGCACACTTATCTTTATCCTCTAGCCTTGCACACTTGGCTTTATCCTCTAGCCTTGCACACTTGGCTTTATCCTCTAGCCTTGCACACTTCTCTTTATCCTCTAGCCTTGCACACTTATCTTTATCCTCTAGCCTTGCACACTTATCTTTATCCTCTAGCCTTGCACACTTATCTTTATCCCCTAGCCTTGCACACTTATCTTTATCCTCTAGCCTTGCACACTTATCTTTATCCCCTAGCCTTGCACACTTGGCTTTATCCCCTAGCCTTGCACACTTATCTTTATCCTCTAGCCTTGCACACTTATCTTTATCCCCTAGCCTTGCACACTTATCTTTATCCTCAAGCCTTGCACACTTATCTTTATCCCCTAGCCTTGCACACTTGTCTTTATCCCCTAGCCTTGCACACTTATCTTTATCCTCTAGCCTTGCACACTTGGCTTTTGGTAATTTGATTGAATAAACATGTTTTAACATCTTAGTCTTGGAATACTTAATGTTTCTCAGTATTGCTAATTTTGTCTTTGTTAGGCCTATTTATTCATATCAACTATGTTTAAACCTCTAGTTTCGGATACTTAGCTTTGCTAGTCTTGCTCACTTGATAAATGCTGACTCCGTCTTCTTTCTGACTTCCTCTTCAGAGTGTCTGACTTTCTTATGGGAGATGTGGACAGCCAATCAGGGTTGGGGATTCCACCGACCAGGAGAAGCAGGGTATGCCATCAGACACGGACTCTGTGAACTATCCTAAATGTAGTCTAAACCCTGTTGAATTGAGTTGAATGTTTGTTTTACAGAATGTTTTCAGTAAAGTAGATACAAGAAAAAAATATATTTTGGTAGTTTTTTTGTGATCAAATGTCTTTTTTTTTTTTTTTTTTGCAAAACAGTTCCAAAACGACAAAATGCAGACAGCTGTATTAAAGACATGTCTCCATGTTGTGTTATTTCTAGTCTTCTGAGAATCTCTCTGTGGATTCTGGGAGATGTGTTCCAGAGAAGGATACTGGGTGGAAGAATGATCTAGTGGGTAAGAGTCTCATTTTAGTTATTTCTTCTCTCTCTCCTTTTTCCTTCTCTTTTTTCTTCTTCTTTTGTTTCCTCTGTCTCTCGCTCTGTCTCTCTCGCTCTGTCTCTCTCGCTCTGTCTCTCTCGCTCGCTCTGTCTCTCTCTCTTGCTCTGTCTCTCTCGCTCGCTCTGTCTCTCTCTCTCGCTCTGTCTCTGTCTCTCGCTCTGTCTCTCTCGCTCTGTCTCTCTCGCTCTGTCTCTCTCGCTCTGTCTCTCTCGCTCTGTCTCTCTCGCTCGCTCTGTCTCTCTCTCTCGCTCTGTCTCTCTCTCTCGCTCTGTCTCTCTCTCTCGCTCTGTCTCTCTCTCTCTCGCTCTGTCTCTCTCTCTCGCTCTGTCTCTCTCTCTCGCTCTGTCTCTTCTCGCTCTGTCTCTCTCGCTCTGTCTCTCTCTTCTCTCTCTCTCTCTCTTGTTTCAATTCAAGAGCTTTGTCCCCCCCTCCCTCTCTCTTGTTTCAATTCAAGGGCTTTGTCCCCCCCCCTCCCTCTCTCTTGTTTCAATTCAAGTGCTTTGTCCCCCCCCTCCCTCTCTCTTGTTTCAATTCAAGGGCTTTGTTGGCATGGGAAACATATGTTAACATTTCCAAAGCAAGTGAGGTTTCTGTCTTTGTTCCTCCCCCCTCTCTCTCTCGTTTCTCTCGCTCCCTCCATTTTCTTGTTTCTCAATTCAATAGACTTTGACATGGCAAGTTTAAATGACTAAGTATACATTTAACAAAAATGCTTGGACCAACAGCAATAATACTAGCAGTGGAAATGTGATTACCATTAACAACAACTACAACAACATTATTACTGAGAATAATAATACATTAAAGTAATAGTAGTAGACTATTAGATGTTTTATGTTCCTTTTAATGGCTTAGGATGCTCTTCTTGGTTTGTCTCTCAGCTCGTTCACAGCCATGTGAAAGCTACCTGTGTTGCTGATATTTAGTCCGAGATACTCGTCGTTTTTAGTGTGTTCTAATAGATCGGTGTCCTAATAGAATTTATATTTGTCATCCTGATTTCTGACATTTTTTGGTAATATCGTTATATCCATTTTTAACGGTCAGAGCCCAGGTGAGCCCAGGTCTGACAGAACCTGTGGTTAACGGTCAGAGCCCAGGTCTGACAGAACCTGTGGTTAACGCTCAGAGCCCAGGTCTGACAGAACCTGTGGTTAACGGTCAGAGCCCAGGTCTGACAGAACCTGTGGTTAACGGTTAGAGCCCAGGTCTGACAGAACCTGTGGTTAACGGTCAGAGCCCAGGTCTGACAGAACCTGTGGTTAACGCTCAGAGCCCAGGTCTGACAGAACCTGTGGTTAACGCTCAGAGCCCAGGTCTGACAGAACCTGTGGTTAACGCTCAGAGCCCAGGTGAGCCCAGGTCTGACAGAACCTGTGGTTAACGGTCAGAGCCCGTCTACAGCAGACCCTCCTTAGTGGGAGACAGCAGACCCTCCTTAGTGGGAGACAGCAGACCCTCCTTAGTGGGAGACAGCAGACCCTCCTTAGTGGGAGACAGCAGACCCTCCTTAGTGGGAGACCGCAGCACCAGGTCATCTGTCTACAGCAGACCCTCCTTAGTGGGAGACAGCAGACCCTCCTTAGTGGGAGACAGCAGACCCTCCTTAGTGGGAGACAGCAGACCCTCCTTAGTGGGAAACAGCAGACCCTCCTTAGTGGGAGACAGCAGACCCTCCTTAGTGGGAGACAGCAGACCCTCCTTAGTGGGAGACAGCAGACCCTCCTTAGTGGGAAACAGCAGACCCTCCTTAGTAGGAGACAGCAGACCCTCCTTAGTGGGAGACAGCAGCACCAGGTCATCTGTCTACAGCAGACCCTCCTTAGTGGGAGACAGCAGACCCTCCTTAATGTGGACATTAAATAGTGTTGGACTTGAGCTGGCCCTGTCTGTTTTGCTTGTTGCAAATGTTTAAATTTTATTTCAGTGTATTTTAATAACATCACGTTTTCCCTCCAATACCACTTTCTATTAGTGTATAAAAAGACCTTTGTGCCAAATTGAATCAAATTATTTCTTGAAGTTTACAAAACACAAGTTGTGACTTTTGGTTTTGGTGAACTTCTTTGTCATTTGGAGGGTGGGAATGCGGTCAGTTGTACAGTAATATTTAAACAAAATCCAATCTTCTGCTCAGAAGGTTGTGTTCATCAAGGAAATTATGTAGTCTGCTATTTTATGATACTGCAGATAATTTTTATAGATTGGTGTGATCAATCCTTGGTTCCAAACATGCGGGAACATACCTGCAGTGAGGATAACGTTGAGGAGTTTGAGTATAGCCAATTTTGAATTTGTGGTCTGTATATTTGATCATTTCATGTAAAATACAATCAGCACCACAGGCCTTTTTGGGTTGGAGAGTGCATCGTTTTTCCAATAATTCTTCTCCTGTAACTGGGGTATCCACAGGATTCTGATAGTCTTCTCCTGTAACTGGGGTATCCACAGGATTCTGAAAGTCTTCTCCTGTAATTGGGGTATCCACAGGATTCTGAAAGTCTTCTCCTGTAATTGGGGTATCCACAGGATTCTGAAAGTCTTCTCCTGTAATTGGGGTATCCACAGGATTTTGAAAGTCTTCTCCTGTAATTGGGGTATCCACAGGATTCTGAAAGTCTTCTCCTGTAACTGGGGTATCCACAGGATTCTGAAAGTCTTCTCCTGTAACTGGGGTATCCACAGGATTCTGAAAGTCTTCTCCTGTAACTGGGGTATCCACAGGATTCTGAAAGTCTTCTCCTGTAACTGGGGTATCCACAGGATTCTGATAGTCTTCTCCTGTAACTGGGGTATCCACAGGATTCTGAAAGTCTTCTCCTGTAACTGGGGTAGCCACAGGATTCTGAAAGTCTTCTCCTGTAACTGGGGTAGCCACAGGATTCTGAAAGTCTTCTCCTGTAACTGGGGTATCCACAGGATTCTGAAAGTCTTCTCCTGTAACTGGGGTAGCCACAGGATTCTGAAAGTCTTCTCCTGTAACTGGGGTAGCCACAGGATTCTGATAGTCTTCTCCTGTAACTGGGGTATCCACAGGATTCTGATAGTCTTCTCCTGTAACTGGGGTAGCCACAGGATTCTGATAGTCTTCTCCTGTAACTGGGGTAGCCACAGGATTCTGATGGTCTTTGACTGCTGATTCAAGGATTTGTCATGTTTCTTGTATGTCTCTTTGTTCTGGGCTCTTTGTTATATTGCTGTAGAGGTTTGCAAAGTGATTTCTCCACATATCCCCATCTTGGAGAGCCAATTCCTCCTGTAGAGGTTTGCAAAGTGATTTCTCCACATATCCCCATTTTGGAGAGCCAATTCCTCCTGTAGAGGTTTGCAAAGTGATTTCTCCACATATCCCCATCTTGGAGAGCCAATTCCTCCTGTAGAGGTTTGCAAAGTGATTTCTCCACATATCCCCATTTTGGAGAGCCAATTCCTCCTGTAGAGTTTTGCAAAGTGATTTCTCCACATATCCCCATCTTGGAGAGCCAATTCCTCCTGTTGAGGTTTTGTTTAATTTATTCCAATTCTCCCAGAAGTGGTTTGACTCTTATCGTTTCCTCAGTTCCATCCATCTGATTTGTAATGTGCTGTTCCTCTGTTCTTAAGGTTTGTTTGTATTGCTTCAGTGTTTCTCCATATTGAAGGTGCATATTTTCTTTGTGTGGTTTTGTTTTTGAATAGATGTTTTTTTTTTGGGGGGGGTGTTCCTCTTATTTTTCTTTAGATTTGCCAAGGAGGTTTATTTGTCATATATGTCTGTTCCAAACTACCAAGTTTACACCTTCATTGTTGCAGCGGAATGTTAATTATTGTAATTATAATCCGGATCCGGGAGCGTTGTCATCAACTACAGTAATTAGCATAACGCAACTGACAAAAAAAAACTAGTGCCTCGAGATTCAACAGGTTTTAAGACTAAAACGTTGTCCAGGAGAGATTTGTATTGGCTAACAATAGTTTTTTGATAGATGTCTGTATCTGTAGGACTGTTTTAGAACCATGTCATTTATTGGGCTGCGATGCTTCATGGTTGGGTTCTGCTTTTCTCAGAGACTGTGATTTTACTGTGGTCTGAGAGAGGTGTTAGTGGGCTGACTGTGAAGGTTCTGAGAGACTCTGGGTTGGTCTGAGAGAGGTGTTAGTGGGCTGACTGTGAAGGTTCTGAGAGACTCTGGGTTGGTCTGAGAGAGGTGTTAGTGGGCTGACTGTGAAGGTTCTGAGAGACTCTGGGTTGGTCTGAGAGAGGTGTTAGTGGGCTCACTGTGAAGCCTCTGAGAGACTCTGGGTTTAGGTCGGTGAGGAAGTAGTCTACAGTGCTGCTGCCAAGGGATGAGCTGTAGGTGTACCTCCCAAAAGAGTCCCCTCTCAGCCTACCATTGACTATGTACAGACCCAGTGTTCCACAGAGCTGTAGGTGTACCTACCTAAAGAGTCCCCTCTTAGCCTACCATTGACTATGTACAGACCCAGTGTTCCACAGAACTGTAGGTGTACCTCCCAAAAGAGTCCCCTCTCAGCCTACCATTGACTATGTACAGACCCAGTGTTCGACAGAACTGTAGGTGTACCTCCCAAAAGAGTCCCCTCTCAGCCTACCATTGACTATGTACAGACCCAGTGTTCCACAGAGCTGTAGGTGTACCTCCCAAAAGAGTCCCCTCTCAGCCTACCATTGACTATGTACAGACCCAGTGTTCCACAGAGCTGTAGGTGTACCTACCTAAAGAGTCCCCTCTTAGCCTACCATTGACTACGTACAGACCCAGTGTTCCACAGAGCTGTAGGTGTACCTACCAAAAGAGTCCCCTCTCAGCCTACCATTGACTATGTACAGACCCAGTGTTCCACAGAGCTGTAGGTGTACCTCCCAAAAGAGTCCCCTCTCAGCCTACCATTGACTATGTACAGACCCAGTGTTCCACAGAGCTGTAGGTGTACCTCCCAAAGAGTCCCCTCTCAGCCTACCATTGACTATGTACAGACCCAGTGTTCCACAGAGGTTTAGGAGCTTTTTTTGTTTTTCACTTTGTCATAGTTGTTTCTGAGGAGGGTCTGTGGGGAGGGAAAGGTTGTTGCTTCCCAATAGATGTTTATCCCCATGACTGTTAACCAGATAAAGAATTCTCCTGTTTTTGATCAATTCGATTGAATGATTTAGTTCAGTTTTATACCATATTAGCATTTCCCCTGAGTCTCTGCCCTGTCCTGAGTCTCTGCCCTGTCCTGAGTCTCTGCCCTGTCCTGAGTCTCTGCCCTGTCCTGAGTCTCTGCCCTGTCCTGAGTCTCTGCCCTGTCCTGAGTCTCTGCCCTGTCCTGAGTCTCTGCCCTGTCCTGAGTCTCTGCCCTGTCCTGAGTCTCTGCCCTGTCTGATTCTTTTGAGTCTCTGCCCTGTCTGAATTTAGTGGATGGTATGATTATCTCCCTATAACCTAGTGGACAGCCAGTGGATGGTAGGATTATCTCCCTATAACCTAGTGGACAGCCAGTGGATGGTATGATTATCTCCCTATAACCTAGTGGACAGCCAGTGGATGGTAGGATTATCTCCCTATAACCTAGTGGACAGCCAGTGGATGGTAGGATTATCTCCCTATAACCTAGTGGACAGCCAGTGGATGGTAGGATTATCTACCTATAACCTAGTGGACAGCCAGTGGATGGTAGGATTATCTACCTATAACCTAGTGGACAGCCAGTGGAAACATCACCTCTGCACCATGTTTCCTGTACTACTACAATATCAACATCAGCAATTTATTTCAGGAAGTCTGGGTTTCTGCTCTTTAGCCCAGAAGCAAAGGACTCCAATCCTTGTTAATTCCACGCAACGTAAAAATATTTCTGTTTTTCTCTCTCTTTACCGTCAAAATGAGACAATACAACAAGAGCTATTAAAATAGGATTTTTAAATTAACGTTAACTCTTACTATGCAACTGTGATTTGTTTATCATTTAAGATGGCATTTGTGTCATGTCACTTGGGTGAATGTCGTGTGAGGATGGTGGAGTTGTTGTGCTCATCTTACCGTGACCCTCGGCCTATCACATGTGAGCATCCTTGACCCTCGGCCTATCACATGTGGGTTAGGGTTAGGCAGGGCTGGGGGGAGGCGTGCACCAGGCAGGGCTGGGGTGAGGCGTGCACCAGGCAGAGCTGGGGTGAGGCGTGCACCTGGCAGAGCTGGGGGGAGGCGTGCACCAGGCAGGGCTGGGGGGAGGCGTGCACCAGGCAGGGCTGGGGGGAGGCGTGCACCAGGCAGGGCTGGGGGGAGGCGTGCACCAGGCAGGGCTGGGGGAGGCGTGCACCAGGCAGGGCTGGGGGAGGCGTGCACCAGGCAGGGCTGGGGAAGCCTGGCTGGTTGAGCTGGGCTCCTCTGCTGTGTGAGGGCAGGTCATAGAGTGGTGATCTAGCTGCTCCTGCAGCCTGTTCTTTGTCCTCTTTCTCTCCTGCAGTCAGCCAGCTCTCTCTTGAGTCCGTCTCTCTCTTGCTGAACCTCTTTCAGCTGTGTTGCAAGGCTGTTGTCCTGCTCTGCCCGCACCTTGGTTAGGAGCTCCTCTAAGGTGTGGTCGTCTGGTGTCTGTTTGCTCACACTCTCCCTGAGCAGGACCACCTCCCCCTCCAGTCTGGTGAACTCATCCCTCATGGTGGTGAGGAGGACCCCTCCAGTCTGGTGAACTCATCCCTCATGGTGGTGAGGAGGACCCCTCCAGTCTGGTGAACTCATCCCTCATGGTGGTGAGGAGGACCCCTCCAGTCTGGTGAACTCATCCCGCATGGTGGTGAGGAGGACCCCCTCCCCCTCCAGTCTGGTGAACTCATCCCTCATGACAGCCATGGTGGTGAGGAGGACCCCCTCCCCCTCCAGTCTGGTAACTCATCCCTCATGGTGGTGAGGAGGACCACCTCCCCCTCCAGTCTGGTGAACTCATCCCTCATGGTGGTGAGGAGGGCCACCTCCCCCTCCAGTCTGGTGAACTCATCCCTCATGGCAGCCATGGTGGTGAGGAGGACCCCCTCCAGTCTGGTAACTCATCCCTCATGGCAGCCTTGGTGGTGAGGAGGACCCCCTCCCCCTCCAGTCTGGTGAACTCGTCCCTCATGGCAGCCATGGTGGTGAGGAGGACCACCTCCAGTCTGGTGAACTCATCCCTCATGGCAGCCATGGTGGTGAGGAGGACCACCTCCCCCTCCAGTCTGGTGAACTCATCCCTCATGACAGCCATGGTGGTGAGGAGGACCCCCTCCCCCTCCAGTCTGGTGAACTCATCCCTCATGGTGGTGAGGAGGGCCACCTCCCCCTCCAGTCTGGTGAACTCATCCCTCATGGTGGTGAGGAGGACCACCTCCCCCTCCAGTCTGGTGAACTCATCCCTCATGGTGGTGAGGAGGGCCACCTCCCCCTCCAGTCTGGTGAACTCATCCCTCATGGCATCCATGGTGGTGAGGAGGACCCCCTCCCCCTCCAGTCTGGTGAACTCATCCCTCATGGTGGTGAGGAGGGCCACCTCCCCCTCCAGTCTGGTGAACTCATCCCTCATGGGTGAGGAGGGCCACCTCCCCCTCCAGTCTGGTGAACTCATCCCTCATGGTGGTGAGGAGGGCCACCTCCCCCTCCAGTCTGGTGAACTCATCCCTCATGGCATCCATGGTGGTGAGGAGGACCCCCTCCAGTCTGGTGAACTCATCCCTCATGACAGCCATGGTGGTGAGGAGGACCCCCTCCAGTCTGGTGAACTCATCCCTCATGGTGGTGAGGAGGGCCACCTCCCCCTCCAGTCTGGTGAACTCATCCCTCATGGCATCCATGGTGGTGAGGAGGGCCACCTCCCCCTCCAGTCTGGTGAACTCATCCCTCATGGTGGTGAGGAGGGCCACCTCCCCCTCCAGTCTGGTGAACTCATCCCTCATGGCATCCATGGTGGTGAGGAGGGCCACCTCCCCCTCCAGTCTGGTGAACTCATCCCTCATGACAGCCATGGTGGTGAGGAGGGCCTGAGCCTGCTCTGCACTGAGGGGGTCGTTCTCCTCCTGGGGCATGTCCTCCACTATGGTGGGAAGAGAGGTGCTGGATGTGCCTTTTTGGGTGGGGAGAGTAGGGATGAGGGTGGTGCTGGATGTGCCTTTTTGGGTGGGGAGAGTAGGGGTGAGGGTGGTGCAGGATGTGCCTTTTTGGGTGGGGAGAGTAGGGGTGAGGGTGGTGCTGGATGTGCCTTTTTGGATGGGGAGAGTAGGGATGAGGGTGGTGCTGGATGTGCCTTTTTGGGCGGGGAGAGTAGGGGTGAGGGTGGTGCTGGATGTGCCTTTTTGGGTGGGGAGAGTAGGGATGAGGGTGGTGCTGCTGAGAGGGCATGTCACTGGTGGTGTCCTTCTCTCTCTCCTTAATGGTCTGAAAGTCTGTTTCAAACAACCTTGCACCATGACAGTCCCGGTCTTGTAGAGGTTTATTGTTATCATGGTGCTGGCAGGGGGCTTTCTGACTTTCAGCTTCCACCCATTACAGACTGCTGAGCGCCATGCGTTTGGCTGGTCAGTGAGACTCATATCACTGTTTTTTTTGTGTAGGTCTACAAAAAAAGAGTTTCTGGCCTCTTGCTTTAGTAGTTTCCTTTTTAAAAGCTTTCCCCGTTGGTTTCATTCTCGTCCTCTGGAAGGTGGAGAATGGACACTGAGGGGGGAGTGGGGGACATGGTGCCTGTGGGCTCTGCTACTACTGCTGCTGCTCCGCTGTCCCGCTGCCATGGCAACCAGTTTTATTTTGTCTTCAGCTGTTGCTACCTAGTTAGCTCTAATTTAGCTTAAAAAAAAAATTGAAGATATGTTTAAAGTTAGAGTCCGTGCTCCTTTAAGGGTTTACTCCGTTTGGTTGTTTGATGTAGTTGTATTAACTCTCCTTGCAAGGTTTGTTCTAGCTAAACTTTTCTGGCTAGCTTGATAGCCTGCTGGCTAGGTTGATAGCCTGCTGGCTAGGTTCTTGATAGCCTGCTGGCTAGGTTGATAGCCTGCTGGCTAGCTTGATAGCCTGCTGGCTAGGTTGATAGCCTGCTGGCTAGGTTGATAGCCTGCTGGCTAGGTTGATAGCCTGCTGGTTTTTGTTGTGTAGCTAACGAGAGGTTGTTCATCACTTCTTCTTTTTACATCCAGTGTTTATCTCATTTGCTTTATTGGCATAACAATGTACATATTGCCACTCTGGATATTTACAATATTAAAATAATAAGAATCAAAACTGTTACTGTTGTCAACAATAACCAAGGTTCAAAATAGCCATACGTTGAACAATAACAATAAGCATATAGGACATGTGCAGGTTGATTGGTCTGTCAGACACTGTTCCTCATCTTATGCCAGGCAGCAATGTAGTGCGCTGCCAACCCACAGCTCTCTGCGTCCTCCCCCAACAGGACGGGTAGCCTATCCTCATCAGAACCTTGAGTGTCATTTCCTCAAATTTGGCACGTTTGACATTTTGTCAGGAAATGCCGCTCTGTCTCAATGGTTGCACAGCCTTCTCTCTCTCTCTCTCTCTCTCTCTGTGTCTCTCTCTCTCTCTCTCTGTGTCTCTCTCTCTCTCTCGCTCGCTCTCTCGGTTTGCTTTATTGGATAAAACAATGTACATTTTGCCAAAGCTTTCTTTGGAGATTTACAATATTAACATAATCAAAATTGCCAATGGGACAACAATAACCAAGGGTCAAAATAGCCATACATTGAACAATAAACATAGAGGACATGTGCAGGTTGATTGTTCTGTCAGACACTGTTCCTCATCTTATGCCAGGCAGCAATGTAGTGCGCTGCCAACCCACAGCTCTCTGTGTCCTCCCCCAACAGGATGGGAAGTCTATTCTCATCAAGAGGTCTTTTGAAACCTTGAATGAGGGTTTCACATTTGGGGAAATGACACTCTCTAATTGTTTTATTTCTTTCACATTTTGTCTCAGGTGGTGCAGCGGTTGCACAGCCTTTCCTCTACAGGGAGCCAGGCTTTCATTTGTCTGCCCTTCTCAATGGCTGTGCTCACTGAGCCTGCACTATGTCAAGGTTTTTCTAAGGTTTTGAGTAGTAACCATGGTCAATAACCCATAATGACATAGTAAAAACAGTTTTTTTTTTCCATTTTTTTTTTCAAATGTATGATAAATAAATAAAAATGTAAATCATATTTACATAAGTATTTAGATCCTTTACTCAGTACTTTGTTGAAGCACCTTTGGCAGCGATTACAGTCTCAAATCTTCTTGGGTATGATGCTACAAGCTTGGTACACCTGTATTTGGGGAGTTTCTTCCATTCTTCTCTGCAGATCCTCACAAGCTCTGTCAGATTGGATGGGGAGCGTCGCTGCACAGATTTTATCAGGTCTCTCCAGAGATGTTCATTCAGGTTTAAGTCCAGGCTCTGGCTGGGCCACTCAAGGACATTTAGAGACTTGTCTTGGCTGTGTGCTTAGGGTCGTTGTCCTGTTGGAAGGTGAACATTCGCCCCAGTCTGAGAACCTGCTCCAGTGCGCTCAGGATTTCATCAAGGATCTTTCCCATTGATCACAAAAGTGTTTATTTAACCTTTATTTAACTAGGAAAGTCAGTTAAGAACAAATTCTTATTTACAATGATGGCCTACCCCAGCCAAACTTGGACGAGCTTGGGCCAATCTTGCGTCGACCTATGGGTCTCCCAATCACAGCCAGATGAGATACAGCCTGGATTCGAAACAGGGACTGTAGTGATGCCTCTTGCACTGAGATGCAGTGCCTTAGACCGGTGCCCTGTACTAATAAGCCTGGTGCTGAAAAACATCCCCACAGCATGATGCTGCCACCAGCCACCACCACAATTCACCGTGGGGATGGTACCAGGTTTACTCCAGACGTGATGCTTGGTATTCAGACCAAGAGTTGAATGTTGGTTTTATTAGACCAGAGAATCTTGTTTCTCATGGTCTAAGAGTCCTTTAGGTGCCTTTTGGCAAACTCCAAGCGGGCTGTCATGTGCCTTTTTACTAAGGAGTGGCTTCTATCTGGCCACTCTACCATAAAGGCCTGATTGGTGGTGCTGCAGAGATGGTTGTCCTTCTGGAAGGTTCTCTCATCTCCACAGACTCTGGAGCTCTGTCAGAGTAACCAACGGTTCTTGGTGACCTCCTTGACCAAGGCCCTTCTCCCTCGATTGCTCAGTTTAGGAAGAGTCTTGGTGGTTCCAAACTTCCATTTAAAAAATATGGAGGCCACTGTGTTCTTGGGGACCTTCAATGCTGCAGAAATGTTTTGGTACCCTTCCCCAGATCTGTGCCTCCACACAATCCTGTCTCGGAGCTCTACGGACAATTCTTCAGACCTCATGGCTTTGGTTTTTGCTCTGACAGGCAGTGTCAACTATGGGACCTTATATAGACAGGTGTGTGTCTAACCAAATCATGTCCAATCAATTGAATTTACCACAGGTAGACTCCAAGATGTAGAAACATCTCAAGGATGATCAGTGGAAATAGGATGCACCTGAGCTCAACTTCAAGTCACATAGTAAAGTGTCTGAATACTTATGTAAATATGGTATATGTTTGTGCTTTGTCATTATGGGGTATTGTGTGTAGATTGAGGGAGGGGGGTGATTTGCATTTTAGAATAAGGCTGTTATGTAACAATGTGAAATTCAAGGGGTCTGAATACTTTCCCGAATGCGCTGTATATTTTAACCTCTAGTGACACCCCATCCCGGATCCAGGAGCGTAATCATCGACTGACACTAATTAGCATAACGCAACGGACATAAATATTACTAGAATGAATTTAAAAAATCCTAAAACAATTTAATTTAGCAGTATTCATTTTGTTTGAGCAAAGAAACACATTGTTAGTAGAGCTAGGTGATCTGGACAAACAGTCATACGGCCACACATTGACCCATTTTGCTTCATAAGATAAATACAACAATAATATTGTTTAATGCACAGTTACTTTCCGTTAGTGGCTCTAGACTAAATGTTGCCAAGTAAGACATGAACCATGTTGTCTATTTCCTCGTGTTCAGGGATGTATCCATCGTGCATGGTGGATATTTTGATGTCAACAGTAGGGATCCAGAATAATCAGATGTATTTTTGTCTCTTTAGAGTTTATTTTTGAATGTTTTTGTTGTTGTCCTAGGTTATATGCAACACCATTTACCACCCGAGGGAACTCTAAACACATTAGCTAGTTGGCAAACTTTTAAATATATTGTTGCTAGGTATCCATGCAATTCATCTAACAATAACTTTTTAGCATCCATTCCTCTGCCAATGACTTTCTCTGTTTGTAAAGTGGTGTTATTTCCTCTATATTAACAGTTGAGAAATAAGTCTAATACTCAAATAAAGCTGAGAACCTCCTATTTTTTTAAATTTTATATAAACAGAAACTGTAGTTTTTAAAAACGTTGTCTTTCCCACAATTACATTTAGAAATGTTGCTCGACTGTCAGTAATGCTCTTACCAGAATGCATCTCTCCCTTCACTTTGTGTGCGAAAGGGGAGAGCGAGAGCCAGCAGCGAAACGGCAGCAGGGCAGATACTTTCATTGCAGGTTAATGCACGTTATTGTTGACCAAATAATGGTTTTAGAACAAAAGCATCTACAGGAACATGGCCTGATCACAGAAATTGCCGACATAAGTAAAATTGCTTCCGTAAGAATAACAGCGTTGGTTTCAGTATTTATTTTAATTTAAAGACATTGCTGAAATTAGCTTTAAGACTGCAACATTTCTCTTAGCTCAGGCAAGTCGGTTAAGAACAAATTCTTATTTTCAATGACTGCCTAGGAACAGTGGGTTAACTGACTGTTCCGGGGCAGAACGACATATTTGTACCTTGTCAGCTCGGGGATTTGAACTTGCAATCTTCCGGTTACTAGTCCAACCCACCCAATGTGGTTATGACCCCCCCCCCCCTCCTCTCCCCCCCAATGTGGCTAGGAACCCCCCCCCACTGTAACAACAGTAGAGACTGTATGATCGATGCTCCTCCTATACTACATATCCAGGCCCAGAGGTGGCGCTGTCTGAGGAGGAGGAGGATGTTGACCTGACGCTGCAGAAGAACGACAGCGGGGTGGAGTCGGCTCTGCTCTATGCCAAGGCCTGGTCTAAGTACACCAAGGATCTGCTGGCCTGGGTCGACAAACGCCTGGGACTGGGTTAGTTAGACACATGCATTCACCTGCAAGCATGCACACACGCATCACCTAGACAAACATACATGGCTCACACATACACACCTGGCTAGAAAATAGCCCAGGCCCAACTCATATCAGCATTTACCTCAGATCTTCAGTCAAAACCTACTAATGAAATAAATGGAATCAAAATGCTGATACTCTTTTCATTCATTTAATGAACAAGTTATGAGTAACACCCAATTCCCTGGTGTGGAAAATGTTATTGTCCCCTTTACACTCAGTAACTGGTTGTGCCACCTTTAGCTGCAATGACTCCAAACAACCACTTCCTGTAGTTGATCAGTCCACCTTTAGCTGCAATGACTCCAACCAAACACTTCCTGTAGTTGTTGATCAGTCCACCTTTAGCTGCAATGACTCCAAACAACCACTTCCTGTAGTTGATCAGTCCACCTTTAGCTGCAATGACTCCAACCAAACACTTCCTGTAGTTGTTGATCAGTCCACCTTTAGCTGCAATGACTCCAACCAACCACCTCCTGTAGTTGATCAGTCCACCTTTAGCTGCAATGACTCCAACCAAACACTTCCTGTAGTTGTTGATCAGTCCACCTTTAGCTGCAATGACTCCAACCAACCACCTCCTGTAGTTGATCAGTCCACCTTTAGCTGCAATGACTCCAACCAAACACTTCCTGTAGTTGTTGATCAGTCCACCTTTAGCTGCAATGACTCCAACCAACCACCTCCTGTAGTTGATCAGTCCACCTTTAGCTGCAATGACTCCAACCAAACACTTCCTGTAGTTGTTGATCAGTCCACCTTTAGCTGCAATGACTCCAACCAACCACTTCCTGTAGTTGATCAGTCCACCTTTAGCTGCAATGACTCCAACCAACCACTTCCTGTAGTTGATCAGTCCACCTTTAGCTGCAATGACTCCAACCAACCACCTCCTGTAGTTGATCAGTCCACCTTTAGCTGCAATGACTCCAACCAAACACTTCCTGTAGTTGTTGATCAGTCTCTCACGTCGCTGTGGAGGAATTTACTGTAGCTGCAATGACTCCAACCAAACACTTCCTGTAGTTATTGATCAGTCTCTCACGTCACTGTGGAGGAATTTTGGCCCACTCTTCCTTAAGCAGAACTGCTTAAACTGAGCTAGACATCCATGTTAGTGAACATACACTATATATACAAAAGTATGTGGACACCCCTTCAAATTAGTGGATTCGGCTAATTCAACAACACCTGTTGCTGACTGGTGTATAAAAATGAGCACACAGCCATGCAATCTCCATAGACAAATATTGGCAGTAGAATGGCCTTTATTGAAGAGCTCAGTGACTTATAACGTGGCATCGTCATAGGATGCCACCTTTCCAACAAGTCAATTCGTTAAATTTCTGCCCTGCTAGAGCTGCCCCGTTCAACTGTAGGTGATGTTATTGTGAAGTGGAAACGTCTAGGAGCAACAATGGCTCAACCTTGAAGTGGTAGGCCACACAAGCTCTCAGAAGGGGATCACCAAGTGCGGAAGCAGAGTGCGTAAAAATCATCTGTCCTCGTTTGCAACACTCCACTACCGAGTTCCAAACTGCCTCTGGAAGCAACATCAGCACAATAACTGTTCGTCAGGAGCTTCATGAAATGTGTTTCCATGGCCGAGCATTCGCACACAAGCCTCAGATCACCATGCACAATGCCCAGCGTCGACTGGAGGGGTGTAAGGCTCACCGCCATTGGACTCTGGAGCAGTGGAAACATGTTCTCTGGAGTGATGAATCGCGCTTCATTGCATCTGGCAGTCCGATGGAAGAATCTTGGTTTGGCGGATGTCAGGAGAACACTGCCTGCCCGAATGCATAGTACCAACTGTAAAGTTTGGTGGAGGAGGAATAATGGTCTGGGGCTGTTTTTCATGGTTCAGGCACCTTAGTTCCAGTGAAGGGAAATCTTAACACTACATTTTAGTGGATGGACATGCTTACAAATGTGTGAACCCTTTCAACAACACATCCACTGTCTTATCTGCTATATCTCTCCCCCCCCCCAGACATCGAATGTGCCAAGAGCTGTGCCAAAATGGCAGAATCTGCAAAGATGCTTGCGAGTCAACAGGTAATATGTTTTAGAATAATTGAACACAAGCACAGACCACGGATATACGCTGGGTGTACAAAACATTAGGAACACCTTCCAAACATTGAGTTGCACCCCCCCCCTATTTTTTTGCCCTCAGAACAGCCTCAATTCATCGGGTCAGGGACTCTACAAGGTGTCCAAAAGCGTTCCACAGGGATGCTGGCCCATGTTGACTCCAATGCTTCCCACAGTTGTGTCAAGTTGGCTGGGGGTTTTTTTTCTTCAAACCGGTGCGCCTGGCACCTACCACCATACCCTGTTTAAAGGCACTTCAATATTTTGTCAATCACCCTCTGAATGGCACACATACACAATACATGTCCCAATTATCTCAAAGCTTAAAAAGCCTTCTCTAACCCGTCTCCTCCCCTTCATAAACACTGATTTGAAGTGGATTTAACCTACATTCACCTGGTGTGGTCTGTCATGGAAAGAGCAGGTGTTCCTAATGTTTTGTACACTCAGTGTATCTATGCTTGCAGCTAAACAGACTAAAACATAGCTTACCCTCCTCCCTCTTAAACTTAAAGTGTTACTGATGACAATGAACAACTTCACTGATAGAAAACGGCCTGATAGAAAACGGCCTGATAGAAAATGTGCGTCAATATTAGTCAAACATTTTATTGTAGTGTCGACATTTACTACAAAAGTGTGAAATTTGATTAATTTTGGTTCATGAAGTCAGTCTCGTCCAAAACAGAGTTTATTTTTTTTTGTGTGAGTTCGTCATGACTTTACTTGAGGGTTGGGTTTAGATTTTTTTTCAACAATGCCCACTAGCTCGGGATAAACAGCTGCAGTCACTGCTCTCTATCTCTATGGTGAGACAGACTGGTCCAGCAACGCAGTGGATCGGACATCGTTTAAATAAGACGACACGTCGCACATTTTGTCTCTTGAGAAATACTTCACCAAACATCTTGGCTAGATGTACAATTGCTCGACTAAAAACCTTGTCAAAATGAATGAAATATTTTCATGGGTTACCTTAGAGATCCTGACTATTTTGACTATTTTGAGGAAGTGACCCTCATTTGGTTCCTAATTTGTCTCATGGGGGAAAAACCCCATCAGTAACTGCCTCATCAAACCACATCCCCTAAAAAAAACCTGAAATCTCGTTTTTCTTAAATGAGCAACAGAGAAACGTGGAGTCGGTGTGTTCAGTCACTCTTTGAACACACGAGAAGAGAATGTGACAAATTATATTTTTCTGTTTGTCTGTTTGTCTGGCCCATAGGACTACATGCCATTCAGAGAGACCTATATCTCTACGTTTAAGAATGACACAGAGTACAGCCAACTCCTCCTGCAGACTGCCACTGCCCTGCAGACCAACAAATTCATTCAGGTAGGACTGACGCTCTAGAACACATTCCTACAGGTAGGACTGATGCTCTAGAACACATTCCTGCAGATAGGACTGACGCTCTAGAACACATTCCTGCAGGTAGGACTGACGCTCTAGAACACATTCCTGCGGGTAGGACTGACGCTCTAGAACACATTCCTACGGGTAGGACTGACGCTCTAGAACACATTCCTACGGGTAGGACTGACGCTCTAGAACACGTTCCTACGGGTAGGACTGACGCTCTAGAACACGTTCCTACGGGTAGGACTGACGCTCTAGAACACATTCCTACGGGTAGGACTGACGCTCTAGAACACGTTCCTACAGGTAGGACTGACGCTCTAGAACACATTCCTACGGGTAGGACTGACGCTCTAGAACACATTCCTACAGGTAGGACTGACGCTCTAGAACACATTCCTACAGGTAGGACTGATGCTCTAGAACACATTCCTACAGGTAGGACTGACGCTCTAGAACACGTTCCTACGGCTAGGACTGACGCTCTAGAACACGTTCCTACGGGTAGGACTGACGCTCTAGAACACGTTCCTACGGGTAGGACTGACGCTCTAGAACACGTTCCTACGGGTAGGACTGACGCTCTAGAACACGTTCCTACGGGTAGGACTGACGCTCTAGAACACGTTCCTACGGGTAGGACTGACGCTCTAGAACACATTCCTACGGGTAGGACTGACGCTCTAGAACACATTCCTACGGGTAGGACTGACGCTCTAGAACACATTCCTACGGGTAGGACTGACGCTCTAGAACACATTCCTACGGGTAGGACTGACGCTCTAGAACACATTCCTACGGGTAGGACTGACGCTCTAGAACACATTCCTACGGGTAGGACTGACGCTCTAGAACACATTCCTACGGGTAGGACTGACGCTCTAGAACACATTCCTACGGGTAGGACTGACGCTCTAGAACACATTCCTACGGGCAGGACTAACAAACCTTCTAGACTCAATAATGTAGCGATCGACGGCGATCTGACCTCTGACAAGGCAACATTTTTCATTTGGGTTGATAATTATTTGTGACAGAAGTGCAATGTACACAATCCTCTATGTTGTGCCTCTTTGTGCGTCCTGTAGCCGCTGTTGTCCAGAAAGACTGAGCTGGACAAACTGAGGAAAGACCTTAACGAGCAGTGGCAGAGAGAACAGAAGAAAATGGTTTGTGAGACTTTTGTCCCTCTGCCTTTCTCTGTGTGTGTGTGTTACTCCACTCACCTGTGTGTGTGTGTTACTCCACTCACCTGTGTGTGTGTGTGTGTGTGTGTGTGTGTGTGTGTGTGTGTGTGTGTGTGTGTGTGTGTGTGTGTGTGTGTGTGTGTGTGTGTGTGTGTGTGTGTGTGTGTGTGTGTGTGTGTGTGTGTGTGTGTGTGTGTGTGTGTGTGTGTGTGTGTGTGTGTGTGTTACTTCACTCACCTGTGTGTAACGCCCCTCTCCCGTGCAGCAAGAGTCCGAGGCGGCGCTGCGTAAGGCCCAGTGGGCCCAGACCCAGAGGACAGACGAGTACCAGAAGGCCCAGTCGTCAGCCAGCCGCTCCCAGGAGGAACAGCCCAGACAGCTGGACAAGAAGAGGAAGCTGGAGGAGGAGGCTCTACAAAAGGTATGGGAGAAGGTCTGATCATTTCCAATTAACTGCAGTCAATAGGCTTTATTGTCCAATTTAGAATAATCTGTTATGTTAAGTTCCTTGATTAAGGGCCCAGCAGCAGTAGGTGAATCTGACCTATTTGCAAGGTCACTCCCGCTATATTTCCCCCAGTCAGCTCTGTGACCGACAAACCTCCAGTTCCTGCTTCTCTAACCTTGGGTTCTAATGTTGTCTCTACTCCCTGTCTCTCAGGCTGAGGATGCGAGGGACCACTACAGATCCTGTGTAGCTGATGCAGGAGCCAGGAGGGCAGAGCTGGCCAGCACCAAGACAGACATCCTCACTCAGATCAGAGAACTGCTGGCTCAGTGTGACCTCACACTCAAAGCTGTGAGTTAAAAAAATAAAATAAAAAAATGTTTCACCTTTATTTAACCAGGTAGACCAGATCACCTTTATTTAACCAGGTAGACCAGATCACCTTTATTTAACCAGGTAGACCAGATCACCTTTATTTAACCAGGTAGACCAGATCACCTTTATTTAACCAGGTAGACCAGATCACCTTTATTTAACCAGGTAGACCAGATCACCTTTATTTAACCAGGTAGACCAGATCACCTTTATTTAACCAGGTAGACCAGATCACCTTTATTTAACCAGGTAGGCCAGTTCACCTTTATTTAACCAGGTAGACCAGATCACCTTTATTTAACCAGGTAGACCAGATCACCTGTATTTAACCAGGTAGGCCAGATCACCTTTATTTAACCAGGTAGACCAGATCACCTTTATTTAACCAGGTAGGCCAGTTCACCTTTATTTAACCAGGTAGGCCAGATCACCTTTATTTAACCAGGTAGGCCAGTTCACCTTTATTTAACCAGGTAGGCTAGATCACCTTTATTTAACCAGGTAGGCCAGTTCACCTTTATTTAACCAGGTAGGCCAGTTCACCTTTATTTAACCAGGTAGGCCAGATCACCTTTATTTAACCAGGTAGGCCAGTTGAGAACAAGTTCTCATTTACAACTGCGTCCTGGCCAAGATGAAGCAAAAGCAGTACGACAACAACAACACAGAGTTACACAGTAGGCCACAGGATATAGTTATTGATGGATCAGGGACCGTACACAGCATGAGTATAGCACCAGAGTTTGGGGTTCTCTCTCTAACTGTATATCCCTCCAGGTGACCGTCAACTGGTTCCAGCTGCAGCAGGCCCAGACAGTGCCTCTCCCCGGCCACTACCAGGCCCTGTGTGAAAACGCCAAGATGTACGAGCCTGGACAGAAATATGCAGAGTTTGTCAGAAATCTACCCAAAGATCAGATACACATGGAGTCCTTCTCCGTTGACGGACGGTAAAAGTCAATAACACTTCCTTATATAGTCTGGCACCCTATTCCCTATGTAGTGCACTACTTTAGACCAGAGTCCTATGGAACCCTATTCCCTACATAGTGCACTACTTAAGACCAGGGCCCATATGGGACTTTTTTTCTGCATTGCAAAGTATTTGGCAGGCCGCCCAAGACTAATTATTGGGATGGTAAAAGGTTTTCAGTGTAAACTTAAACAACTAAAATCAGATATAAAGTATGCATAAAAAATCATGGAGCTATATATTTATAAATAATATAATCTGAGAACTATCAATCACAGAAATTAAAGAGTCATCTCAAATAAAAAAATATATTATGAATTTGGGATTTTGTTTTGTCATGGCATGATGATTTTGTTGGAAATGTTTGAGTCACTCAGAAAGCATTATTGACTGTATGTTTGTTTACTCATATGTGTAACTCTGTGTCGTTGTTTGTGTCGAACTGCTTTGCTTTATCTTGGCCAGGTCGCAATTGTAAATGAGAACTTGTTCTCAACTGGCCTACCTGGTTAAATAAAGGTGAAAATAATAGAAGCAAAAGGCAAAAGGTGTTTAAATCCAGGAAATTGGCTTTAAAACTGCACATTTTCTTTCACCCCTAATGCAAAAAGGTGTAGAATTTCAGAACTAAAAAAAAAAAACAGCAACATTTTGTCTCTGCGACCCAGAGGAAGGACTCTAAAATCTTTGGTCTAGACCGAGCCATTGGCCACACCCACTGCCACGCCCTGCCAATAGTAGTACACTATCCTTACGTACTTCCTTCTAGAATAGTTTCATATCTCTCTAGCCTCAGGAGGACTGAGTTAGGTGTCAGACAGAGTAATGTCTCTCAGGATCTTTGGAACTCACGAGCTCCTCCTGCATGGCAAGGTGGCAGTCCATGCTATTGAATAATACAAACAAACAGTCATTTGGCCACCATTTTGGAACGACAACGACAACAACCGAAAACCATGTTAGTTTTGTTTTCAGTTCTTGTTTCGTTTTGGTCTAGTAATAACGTTGATATAGGTGTTTATTATAGTTTGATGTTTGCTAGAGACTAACCAACATGCTTTTCGTTTGACTGTGGGGTTTTCCCTTGTAAACATCTATCTTCTGGACTGTAACCCTACTGTAGAAATCTGCTCAGATAGAGGATAACCCTACTGTAGAAATCTGCTCAGATAGAGGATAACCCTACTGTAGAAATCTGCTCACTGCTCAAAAAGAGGATATCGGGTAGGGCGGGTCAGGGTGAGGCAGGGCGGGTCAGGGTGAGGCACGGCGAACAGGTCTTGACAAACGAGCACACTCGTTTGTAAACTTAATCTCTCTCTCTCTCTCATTTAGGGAGAGAGAAAGTCTGTAAGAGGAAAAGGTGTGCGTTGAATTCATGCCCTTCCTGATGAAATATCTGTGGCGAGCGCTGAATGCAGCAGAGGAGATTGTGAGCGTGAGATTCTCCCTCTGCCTTTTAAACGAACACAAAAATGTTGCCTCGTAAGAGTCTTTTTCTTGATTTTTTACCAGCTAACCGTACTCCACTCACTGTTCTATGAAGTGGTTGTTGTGAACACCTTCAGCCACTGATTCACAATCACTTTCATCATTTAGACTAGATTCAGAGTTGTCTTCAGGCGATCCTCATCCCCTGTGTTGTTGCTGCTGTCATATAAACCAGGGAAGTCCTCATCCCCTGTGTTGTTGCTGCTGTCATCATGTAAACCAGGGAAGTCCTCATCCCCTGTGTTGTTGCTGCTGTCATCATGTAAACCAGGGAAGTCCTCATCCCCTGTGTTGTTGCTGCTGTCATCATGTAAACCAGGGAAGTCCTCATCCCCTGTGTTGTTGCTGCTGTCAGCATGTAAATCAGGGAAGTCCTCATCCCCTGTGTTGTTACTGCTGTCAGCATGTAAATCAGGGAAGTCCTCATCCCCTGTGTTGTTGCTGCTGTCATCATGTAAATCAGGGAAGTCCTCATCCCCTGTGTTGTTGCTGCTGTCATATAAACCAGGGAAGTCCTCATCCCCTGTGTTGTTGTCATCATGTAAACCAGGGAAGTCCTCATCCCCTGTGTTGTTGCTGCTGTCATCATGTAAACCAGGGAAGTCCTCATCCCCTGTGTTGTTGCTGCTGTCAGCATGTAAACCAGGGAAGTCCTCATCCCCTGTGTTGTTACTGCTGTCAGCATGTAAATCAGGGAAGTCCTCACCCCCTGTGTTGTTGCTGCTGTCATGTAAACCAGGGAAGTCCTCATCCCCTGTGTTTTTGTCATCATGTAAACCAGGGAAGTCCTCATCCCCTGTGTTGTTGCTGCTGTCATATAAACCAGGGAAGTCCTCATCCCCTGTGTTTTTGTCAGCATATAAACCAGGGAAGTCCTCATCCCCTGTGTTGTTGCTGCTGTCATGTAAACCAGGGAAGTCCTCATCCCCTGTGTTTTTGTCAGCATATAAACCAGGGAAGTCCTCATCCCCTGTGTTGTTGCTGCTGTCATATAAACCAGGGAAGTCCTCATCCCCTGTGTTGTTGCTGCTGTCATGTAAACCAGGGAAGTCCTCATCCCCTGTGTTGTTACTGCTGTCATATAAACCAGGGAAGTCTCAAGCATGGGATTGTCTCAAAAATGGGAGTTAAGCTTTCGCCTCGCGTTAGTTTTCAAAAATATTGACTTGTATTGTCTCTGTCTCCCTCCAGGTTTGCTTTGTTCAGCAAGCGTTCGCTGGGCAGCACGAGTTCCCATGGTAACTTGTCCCAGGTGTCCCTGACCTCCGATGACGTCCTGAGTGGGGACGAGGTGGACAGTCCCCTGGGGTCGCGACCTGGGAAGAGGTCCAACAGCACCACAGACATACAAGGTAGAGTCAGATAGACATGAAAGTACACAGACAGACATGCATACAAGGTACAGTAGTATAGTAAAGCACAGTGTAGTATACCAAGCCCAGCTACTTCATAATGTAGAGGCGGGGGCTCATTTGAATCTTTGGGGTCATGGTTTTATAACATGAATTGGCGTGTAAGTTAAAAACAAAATGCAAGATAATAACAATTGCTCACACCATTTAAACCGATGAGGGTTGAAGAAACTTTAAAGCCAATTATCTCAGAATATATATATATATATATCTATTTTTCTGTAGTTCTGAGGTCACAGGTTATTTTGGTGTAACCACTACTGTGAGGTTCCGTTTGGAAACGGTTGATCTCGCACACTGCCAATAAGGAAGTTAGTCAAAAAAATGACTTTGAAGTGCATGTATGTGACGTGACATATGATAAACTTTGGGAGTGTAAACAGGCAGCTGATCGTGAAGGGTTTATTTCAGGATAAGTGAAGGCCTTGGGGCCAACAGCCTTGGTTCATCCAGCTCCACATTGGCCAATATTTTTTGCCCACAATCATGTCAATGTGGACATGTTTGCTGAGTATAATACTAGGTGTATATACACTGTTAAAAAAAATGTGATGGTTATCTGTCATGTAATAGCAAATGTGTATGTTTTATCAATTCACTAAAAACAATTCTACAGGAAAAGAGAATGGTCTGATCTATACAACGACTGTTTGTTTGTTAAATGACGTTGCTAATTGTTTAATGTGAGTTTTGAGGAAGTTTTTTTTTTTACTTCCTGTTGTCAGGTGACTTTAAACGCAGACTACCCAGAACCCCCTCCACTGGCACCATGTCCTCAGCAGACGACCTGGACGAGAGACAACCATACCCAGACAACGGTAAGACAGACAGACCACCATACCCAGACAACGGACAGACAGACAGACAGACAGACAGACAGACAGACAGACAGACAGACAGACAGACAGACAGACAGACAGACAGACAGACAGACAGACAGACAGACAGACAGACAGACAGACAGACAGACAGACAGACAGACAGACAGACAGACAGACAGACAGACAGTCAGTCAGTCAGTCAGTCAGTCAGTCAGTCAGTCTAAAGAGAAGGTCTGAAGTTGTTTTGGTGTGTCTGCTTGCATGTAACCCTCAGACCAAATGTTTTACTCTGTGCACAGCTGTAGCGAGTGAGATGAGGTGTGTTGGTTTTGGCTTGCGTCCCCAGCTAGCTAGTTCCTGTCTTTAGCCTGACCTCTCTCTCCACAGGAGAATGTGTTTGTTATTTTGATCAACTGTTCGAGGCGTCAGGGGCTCCGCACGGGTTTTAACCAACTCAATACAACTCTAATTCTGTGATTTATTATTGTGGATATTCTGGTTTAAGGAACGGATCTGATTAGACCAATATAGGTTGTTGTAATACTGTGTGTGTGAGTGTGTGTGTGTGTCATTATTGTGTGAAGATTAGCAGAAGTGATATGGCCCGTTTGTTTACAGATAGTTCTATTTCCAAGGACTTAGAAATAGATCTGAAAAATACAATACTAAGATCCTCTCTCTTTGTTCTCTGCCTCTTTGTTCTCTCTCTGTTCTCTCTCTGCTCTCTCTCTCTTTGCTCTCTCTCTCTCTCTTTGCTCTCTCTCTTTGCTCTCTCTCTTTGCTCTCTCTCTCTCTTTGCTCTCTCTCTCTCTTTGCTCTCTCTCTCTCTTTGCTCTCTCTCTCTCTCTTTGCTCTCTCTCTCTCTTTGCTCTCTCTCTCTCTCTTTGCTCTCTCTCTCTCTTTGCTCTCTCTCTCTCTCTTTGCTCTCTCTCTCTCTTTGCTCTCTCTCTCTCTCTTTGCTCTCTCTCTCTCTCTCTTTGCTCTCTCTCTCTCTCTTTGCTCTCTCTCTCTCTCTTTGCTCTCTCTCTCTCTCTCTCTCTCTCTTTGCTCTCTCTCTCTCTCTCTTCTCTCTTTGCTCTCTCTCTCTCTCTTTGCTCTCTCTCTCTCTTTGCTCTCTCTCTCTCTCTTTGCTCTCTCTCTCTCTCTTTGCGCTCTCTCTCTCTCTCTTTGCTCTCTCTCTCTCTCTTTGCTCTCTCTCTTTGCTCTCTCTCTCTTTGCTCTCTCTCTTTGCTCTCTCTCTTTGCTCTCTCTCTTTGCTCTCTCTCTTTGCTCTCTCTCTCTCTCTTCTTTGTCTCTCTCTCTCTCTTTGCTCTCTCTCTCTCTTTGCTCTCTCTCTCTCTCTTTGCTCTCTCTCTCTTTGCTCTCTCTCTCTCTCTCTCTCTCTCTCTCTCTTTGCTCTCTCTCTCTCTCTCCTCTCCCTCCCCTCTCAGGTCTGGGTGAGATGGTGACCGAGGCAGACGGTTCCCCTGGTCCGTTTCGTAATGCCCAGATGTCCAAGGCGTCTCAGACACACAAGCTGAGGAAACTCAGAGCGCCGTCTAAGTGCAGGGAGTGTGACAGTCTGGTGGTGTTTCACGGAGCAGAATGTGAAGAGGTAGAAATAAACCGGTAGCACGCACAAGCTCCAGGGGGTCTGGGTGGGCTGGGGGCTGCTGGGGCTGGGGGCTGCTGGGGCTGGGGGCTGGGGGCTGCTGGTGGGGCTGGGGGCTGCTGGTGGGGCTGGGGGCTGCTGGGGGGCTGGGGGCTGCTGGGTGGGCTGGGGGCTGCTGGGGGGCTGGGGGCTGCTGTTGGGGCTGGGGGCTGGGAGCTGCTGGTGGGGCTGAGGGCTGCTGTTGGGGCTGGGGGCTGCTGTTGGGGCTGGTGGGGCTGGGGGCTGCTGGGGGGCTGGGGGCTGCTGTTGGGGCTGGTGGGGCTGGGGGCTGCTGTTGGGGCTGGGGGCTGCTGGGGGGCTGGGGGCTGCTGGTGGGGCTGGGGGCTGCTGGGGGGCTGCTGTTGGGGCTGGGGGCTGCTGTTGGGGCTGGGGGCTGTTGTTGGGGCTGGGGGCTGCTGTTGGGTGGGCTGGGGGCTGCTGGTGGGGCTGGGGGCTGCTGTTGGGTGGGCTGGGGGCTGGGAGCTGCTGTTGGGGCTGGGGGCTGCTGGTGGGGCTGGGGGCTGCTGTTGGGTGGGCTGGGGACTGGGAGCTGCTGTTGGGTGGGCTGGGGGCTGCTGTTGGGGCTGGGGGCTGCTGGTGGGGCTGGGGGCTGCTGTTGGGGCTGCTGTTGGGGCTGGGGGCTGCTGTTGGGGCTGGGGGCTGCTGTTGGGGCTGGGGGCTGCTGGTGGGGCTGGGGGCTGCTGGTGGGGCTGGGGGCTGCTGTTGGGGCTGGGGGCTGCTGGTGGGGCTGGGGGCTGCTGGTGGGGCTGGGGGCTGCTGGTGGGGCTGGGGGCTGCTGGTGGGGCTGGGGGCTGCTGTTGAGGCTGGGGGCTGCTGGTGGGGCTGAGGGCTGCTGTTGGGGCTGGGGGCTGCTGGTGGGGCTGGAGGCTGCTGGAGGGGCTGCTGTTGAGGCTGGGGGCTGCTGTTGGGGCTGAGGGCTGCTGTTGGGGATGGGGGCTGCTGGTGGGGCTGGGGGCTGCTGGTGGGGCTGAGGGCTGCTGTTGGAGCTGGGGGCTGCTGGTGGGGCTGAGGGCTGCTGTTGGGGCTGGGGGCTGCTGGTGGGGCTGGGGGCTGCTGGTGGGGCTGAGGGCTGCTGTTGAGGCTGGGGGCTGCTGTTGGGGCTGAGGGCTGCTGTTGGGGATGGGGGCTGTTGGGGGGCTGGGGGCTGCTGTTGGGGCTGCTGTTGTGGCTGCTCTTGGGGCTGGTGTTGGTGGGGCTGGGGGCTGCTGTTGGGGCTGCTGTTGGGGTTGCTGGTGGGGCTGGGGGCTGCTGTTGGGGCTGCTGGTGGGGCTGGGGGCTGCTGTTGGAGATGGGGGCTGCTGGTGGGGCTGGGGGCTGCTGTTGGAGATGGGGGCTGTTGGGGCTGTTGGGGCTGTTGGGGCTGGGGGCTTGGGGCTGGGGGGCTGTTGGGGCTGTTGGGGCTGGGGGCTGTTGGGGCTTGGGGCTGGGGGGGCTGTTGGGGCTGGGGGCTGTTGGGGCTGGGGGCTTGGGGCTGGGGGCTGGTGGGGCTCAAAGTAGAAGATATAAATAAGTGCTCTAAAGTGGTTCGTACCAGTCACCTTTCCCATGTCTCTCCCTGTCTGTCTCAGTGCTCCCTGGCCTGTCATAAGAAGTGTCTGGAGACCCTGGCCATCCAGTGTGGTCATAAGAGGCTGCAGGGACGACTACAGCTGTTTGGGATAGACTTCACCCAGGCAGCGAAGAACAGCCCAGATGGGATCCCCTTCATCATCAGAAAGTGTACCTCTGAGATCGAGGGCAGAGCGCTCAACCTCAAGGTAAACCAAGGTTAGAAACGAGAGAGAGAGAAAAAACAGCCTGCGGTCTAACTTTAATTTCTAAATGCGAGGTAAAATAATGTTGGGAAGTTATCTATCGCTAAAGACATCTTCCTACATAACGGGCACCTGCAATAGCAGCGGTTTCTTCATCCTGGTCCCGGGGACCATAAAAGGGGTTCACATTTTAGTTGTTGCCGTAGCAATACACTAAGAAATTCAAACATCATCAAACATTTGGTTGATTTTGAATCCCAATCAACCCTTTACGTCCCCAGGATGACAAAACACTGTTAGAGCACTAACTGAATCTAGATCTGGCCAGGGTATATGTGATGGTATCTGGCCAGGGTATATGTGATGGTATCTGGCCAGGGTATATGTGATGGTATCTGGCCAGGGTATATGTGATGGTATCTGGCCAGGGTATATGTGATGGTATCTGGCCAGGGTATCTGTGTGGGATGGTATCTGGCCAGGGTATATGTGATGGTATCTGGCCAGGGTATATGTGATGGTATCTGGCCAGGGTATATGTGATGGTATCTGGCCAGGGTATATGTGTGTGATGTTATCTGGCCAGGGTATGCATGTGTGATGGTATCTGGCCAGGGTATCTGTGTGGGATGGTATCTGTGTGTGATGGTATCTGGCCAGGGTATCTGTGTGGGATGGTATCTGGCCAGGGTATCTGTGTGTGATGGTATCTGGCCAGGGTATCTGTGTGTGATGGTATCTGGCCAGGGTATCTGTGTGTGATGGTATCTGGCCAGGGTATCTGTGTGTGATGGTATCTGGCCAGGGTATCTGTGTGTGATGGTATCTGGCCAGGGTATATGTGTGTGATGGTATCTGGCCAGGGTATCTGTGTGTGATGGTATCTGGCCAGGGTATGCGTGTGTGATGGTATCTGTGTGTGATGGTATCTGGCCAGGGTATCTGTGTGTGATGGTATCTGTGTGTGATGGTATTTGGCCAGGGTATCTGTGTGTGATGGTATCTGGCCAGGCTATCTGTGTGTGATGGTATCTGGCCAGGGTATCTGTGTGTGATGGTATCTGGCCAGGGTATCTGTGTGTGATGGTATCTGGCCAGGGTATCTGTGTGTGATGGTATCTGGCCAGGGTATCTGTGTGTGATGGTATCTGGCCAGGGTATCTGTGTGTGATGGTATCTGGCCAGGGTATCTGTGTGTGATGGTATCTGTGTGTGATGGTATCTGGCCAGGGTATCTGTGTGTGATGGTATCTGGCCAGGGTATCTGTGTGTGATGGTATCTGGCCAGGGTATCTGTGTGTGATGGTATCTGTGTGTGATGGTATCTGGCCAGGGTATCTGTGTGTGATGGTATCTGGCCAGGGTATCTGTGTGTGATGGTATCTGGCCAGGGTATCTGTGTGTGATGGTATCTGGCCAGGGTATCTGTGTGTGATGGTATCTGTGTGTGATGGTATCTGGCCAGGGTATCTGTGTGTGATGGTATCTCTGCCTGACAGTATCTGACATGGCTGTGATTTTGGGCAGCTGGTATATGGTGTGTTCTTGTCCAGGGAATCTACCGTGTGAACGGAGCGAAGTCTCGTGTGGAGAAGCTGTGTCAGGCGTTTGAGAATGGCAAGGACCTGGTAGAGCTCTCTGATCTCTCACCCCACGACATCGGCAACGTGCTCAAACTCTACCTGAGACAGGTGGGACAGTCTGAATTCAAATGGGGATAAAGAGCATCCTTGTTTTACACCACTTGATCATTATAATGTAATAATGTACAACACATTTTCCCAAAGATATTGATTGATTACTTGATTGATTAATATCTTCTGCAGTTACCAGAGCCGTTGATCCTGTATCGCTACTATAATGACATCATTGGATTGGCCAAGGAGAGCCAGAGGGTGATCATCGAAGAGAAGGCTGTAGCCAGGGCCCTCCAGGACCAGGGGCGGCCAGGGGGAGAACAACCCCGACCAGGAGGCACCCAGCCTGGGGTAGAGGGAGAGCAGCCTCCCATGAGAACCAGCCAGCCTGGAGGAGACCAGCCCAGTATCAAACTCAATAGAGTCATCTTTAAGATTCGAGACCTGTTACGACAGCTACCGCCTGCAAACTACAAGACTCTCCGCTTCCTCATCGCACACCTACACAGGTAAGAGATGGGTATATACCTACACACTACAGAACCCTTTCCTCGTAGCTCACCTACACACTACAGAACCCTTTCCTCGTAGCTCACCTACACACTACAGAACCCTTTCCTCGTAGCTCACCTACACACTACAGAACCCTTTCCTCGTAGCTCACCTACGCACTACAGAACCCTTTCCTCGTAGCTCACCTACACAGGTAAGATATGGGTAGAAATGCACAAAGGCACACACATACCAAACCAAGGTTATTGTAGTTTTGTGTTTTTATATTTGATTTTAGACATTGCTATTGAGGGCTTCCACCATTTTAAAGTAGTCAACCGGGTGGGGGTTTCCTATGGGTTGAGAGTGATCAGCCAATGATCAGAGAACATTGTCTTCTTCAAATTGGTTAGCCAAGCTGTATCACCGCCATCTAGTGGCTACAATAAATTAATGACACAAGATTTGGTTTTAGTACATTCAGACTTTTTCAAACTTAAAAATAAGGAAATGTACTTATTTTTAAAGGTAGTCTCAATGGCACAGATACAATGTTGCCATCTCAATATATATCTATGCCCTGTCCTGACTGACGCAGGAACTTGTGCAGACAAGACATGCTTTTAGCATGGGCAACACCATTGAAGATTTTCACCATTTTGAAGTAGTCAACTGGGTGGGACTTCCTGTGGGTCACATAATAAGGATCACATAATTCCATCCAGGTCATCAGGAAGGATCAGCCAATGAATTATACTTGTGAGTAAAAACATTCCTTAACTGCAGGTGGCAGTAAATCACCATCCTGGTCTTTATACCTGTTCAGACAACACCCTCCAGGGGGCAGTAAATCACCATCCTGGTCTTTATACCTGTTCAGACAACACCCTCCAGGGGGCAGTAAATCACCATCCTGGTCTTTATACCTGTTCAGACAACACCCTCCAGGGGGCAGTAAATCACCATCCTGGTCTTTATACCTGTTCAGACAACACCCTCCAGGGGGCAGTAAATCACCATCCTGGTCTTTATACCTGTTCAGACAACACCCTCCAGGGGGCAGTACACCATCCTGGTCTTTATACCTTTTCAGACAACACCCTCCAGGGGGCAGTAGATCACCATCCTGGTCTTTATACCTGTTCAGACAACACCCTCCAGGGGGCAGTAAATCACCATCCTGGTCTTTATACCTGTTCAGACAACACCCTCCAGGGGGCAGTAAAATCACCATCCTGATCTTTATACCTGTTCAGACAACACCCTCCAGGGGGCAGTAAATCACCATCCTGATCTTTATACCTGTTCAGACAACACCCTCCAGGGGGCAGTAAATCACCATCCTGATCTTTATACCTGTTCAGACAACACCCTCCAGGGGGCAGTAAATCACCATCCTGATCTTTATACCTGTTCAGACAACACCCTCCAGGGGGCAGTAAATCACCATCCTGGTCTTTATACCTGTTCAGACAACACCCCAGGGGGCAGTCCAGGGGGCAGTAAATCACCATCCTGGTCTTTATACCTGTTCAGACAACACCCTCCAGGTGGCAGTAAATCACCATCCTGGTCTTTATACCTGTTCAGACAACACCCTCCAGGGGCAGTAAATCACCATCCTGGTCTTTATACCTGTTCAGACAACACCACCATCCTGGTCTTTATACCTGTTCAGGGGCAGTAAATCACCATCCTGGTCTTTATACCTTTTCAGACAACACCCTCCAGGGGGCGGTAAATCACCATCCTGGTCTTTATACCTGTTCAGACAACACCCTCCATGGGGCAGTAAATCACCATCCTGGTCTTTATACCTGTTCAGACAACACCCTCCAGGGGGCAGTAAATCACCATCCTGGTCTTTATACCTGTTCAGACAACACCCTCCAGGGGGCAGTAAATCACCATCCTGGTCTTTATACCTGTTCAGACAACACCCTCCAGGGGGCAGTAAATCACCATCCTGGTCTTTATACCTGTTCAGATAACACCCTCCTGGGGGCAGTAAATCACCATCCTGGTCTTTCTACCTTTTCAGACAACACCCTCCAGGTGGCAGTAAATCACCATCCTGATCTTTATACCTGTTCAGACAACACCCTCCAGGGGGCAGTAAATCACCATCCTGATCTTTCTACCTTTTCAGACAACACCCTCCAGGCCTATGGCAGGAGCGGATAAAACAACCGCTGGTTTTAATTGGCTGACCTTTCTCTGTCCATCACTATCTAGCTCAACCCTTAGATCCTCCCCTTTAGTGTGCCGCATCCAGGGGCCAGTATGGTTTTAATTGGCTGATCTCTCTGTCCATCACTATCTAGGACAACCCTTAGAACCTCCCCCATCCATGGGCCAGTATGGTTTTAATTGGCTGATCTCTCTGTCCATCACTATCTATTTGTGTTTGTGTGCAACTCGGTTGGCTTGTGACATATGAATATTCTCTTTCATCAATAATAAACCTCCTTTTCTCAAATTCACAGCTTCCTTTTCTAGTATCTTCTAAGAAGAGTCCAACACTTTTTCACAAACTGCCAGTGGCAAGCCATCTCCCACAGAGATGGGTCCAACTATCCCCTCAAGTGCTTTACTAGAAACTCTGGGGCCATGTGTTCCTGCTACCTCAGTGGTTTAGAAACTCCGGGGCCAGGTGTTCCTGCTACCTCAGTGGTTTAGAAACTCTGGGGCCAGGTGTTCCTGCTACCTCAGTGGTTTAGAAACTCCGGGGCCAGGTGTTCCTGCTACCTCAGTGGTTTAGAAACTCTGGGGTCAGGTGTTCCTGCTACCTCAGTGGTTTAGAAACTCTGGGGCCAGGTGTTCCTGCTACCTCAGTGGTTTAGAAACTCTGGGGCCAGGTGTTCCTGCTACCTCAGTGGTTTAGAAACTCCGGGGCCACATCTTTATGGCTGGAACAGTGTTACGTTGTGATGTCTATTCATCTCTATGGCTGGAACAGTGTTATGTTGTGATGTCTATACATCTCTATGGCTGGAACAGTGTTACGTTGTGATGTCTATACATCTCTATGGCTGGAACAGTGTTGTCTATACATCTCTATGGCGTTGTGATGTCTATACATCTCTATGGCTGGAACAGTGTTACGTTGTGATGTCTATTCATCTCTATGGCTGGAACAGTGTTACGTTGTGATGTCTATACATCTCTATGGCTGGAACAGTGTTACGTTGTGATGTCTATTCATCTCTATGGCTGGAACAGTGTTACGTTGTGATGTCTATACATCTCTATGGCTGGAACAGTGTTACGTTGTGATGTCTATTCATCTCTATGGCTGGAACAGTGTTACGTTGTGATGTCTATACATCTCTATGGCTGGAACAGTGTTACGTTGTGATGTCTATTCATCTCTATGGCTGGAACAGTGTTACGTTGTGGAAGGCAGCCCGTCTGCCTGAATTTAAAATGGATTAAATTGAGATGTTGTACTGTATCTACACACGATAGCCCATCATGTGAAAGTGGAATTATGTTTTTAGAAATGTTTACAAATTTAATTGAAAATATGAAATGTCTGGAATCAATAGGTGTTCAAACTCTTTGTCAAGGCAAGCCTAAATAAGTTCAGGAGTAAACATTTGCTTAACAAGTCACATAATAAGTTGCATGAACTCACTCTGTGTGCAATAATAGTGTTTAACATGGTTTCTGAATGATTACCTCGTCTCTGTACACACATACAATTATCTGTAAGGTCCCTCATCTCTGTACACACATACAATTATCTATAAGGTCCCTCAGTCAAGCAGTGAATTTCAAACACAGATTCAACACAGGAGAGGAAGGAAACTGCTCAGGGATTTCACCATGAGGCCAATGGTGACTTTAAAACAGAGTTTAATGGCTGTGATATGAGCAAACTGAGGATGGATCAACAACATTGTAGTTACTCTACAATACTAACCTAAATGACAGAGTGAAAAGGAGGAAGCCTGTACAGAATGAAAATATTCTAAAACATGCATCCTGTTTGCAATTAGGCACTAAAGTGAAATTGCAAAAAATGTGTCAAAGAAATGAACTTTACAAATTGTTGGGGGTGAATCCAACACAACACATCACTGAGTACCACTCTTCATATTTTCAAGCATGGTGGTGGCTGCGTCATGTTATGGGTATGCTTGTCATCATGAAGGACTAGGAGTTTTTTTTTAAATAAAAATTAAATGGAATAGAGCTAAACACAGGCAAAATCCTAGAGGAAAACCTGGTTCAGTCTGCTTTCCAACAACAGGAAATGAATTCACATGTTCAGCAAGACAATAACCTAAAACACAAGGCCAAATCTACACGGGAGTTGCTTACAAGATGATGTTGAATGTTTCTCGAGTGGCCTAGTTACAGTTTTGACTTAAAAAGGCTTGAAAATCTATGGCAGGAGCTGAAAATAGCTGCCAAGAAATGATCAACAATACAAACTTGACAGAGCTTGAATAATTTTTTAAAGAATAATGTGATATTGTACAATCCAGGTGTGTAAAATCTCTTAAGAGACTTACCCATAAAGACTCACAGCTGTTAGAGACTTACCCATAAAGACTCACAGCTGTTAGAGACTTACCCATAAAGACTCACAGCTGTAATGACTCTTAGAGACTTACCCATAAAGACTCACAGCTGTAATGACTCTTAGAGACTTACCCATAAAGACTCACAGCTGTAATGACTCTTAGAGACTTACCCATAAAGACTCACAGCTGTAATGACTCTTAGAGACTTACCCATAAAGACTCACAGCTCTTAAGAGACTTACCCATAAAGACTCACAGCTCTTAAGAGACTTACCCATAAAGACTCACAGCTGTAATCGCTGTCAAAGGTGATTCTAACATGTTTTGACTCAGGGGTGTGAATACTTATGTAAACGAGATATTTCTGTTTTGTTTCTCTTCATTTTTAATAAATGTGAGGGAAAAAAATCACTTTCATTGTGGGGTATATTATGTAGATTGGTGAGGAAAATGCTGTAACAGGGAATATCAAGCAGTATCCCTTCCTGACTGTTTATAGTCGACACCAATCTCTCCCCTCCCCCAGAGACCCATATTAGGAAATCACATCCTTCATCTGTACATATTATTTTATATATTGTTAATCTGTTAATATTGTATTAATATGTACCTCTTCTCTCAGAGTGACAGAGCAGGCGGAGGAAAACAAGATGACAGCCAGTAATCTGGGTATTATTTTCGGCCCTACGCTGGTCAAACCACGACAGACTGATGCAGAGGTTTCCCTGTCTTCTCTGGTTGATTACCCTTACCAGGTGAGTACCTGGAGACTAACCTTAACCAGGTGTGTACCTGGGGACTTATCATTTCGTTATCCAGTCTATGACCTAATCAATAACTCTTGTAATGAAAAGCGCTATATAAATGAAATGTATTGTTATGATAAGTGACCTGTGACCTTTTACAAATCAAAATGATCACCTTAGTTTCCCGATGACTTTTATCCTCCCAGGCACTGATGGTGGAGTTGCTGGTACGTCACTTTCAGATGATCTTTGACGTGGCCAGCCCCGTCTCCTCCTCTTCCTCCTCCTCCACGGCGGACCAGACCCGACTCACCCTTCAGGAGGAGCAGAGACTCAGCCTTCGCTCCGTCTCCCTGCTCGACATCAAGGAGGTGAGAAGATACAAGTGTCTTGAATGAGACAATAATTTCTGCAAATTCCGACCCATTGCAGAGGAGATGAACTGGAGTCTGAGGAAACCCACATCACCTAAGGGGTTATTTATTATATCAATCAAAGGTGGCAATTGTACGAGGCGGGTAAGGTTGTACCTGGCGGGTAAGGTTGTACCGGGCGGGTAAAGGTTGTACCGGGCGGGTATAGGTTGTACCGGGCGTGTAAGGTTGTACCGGGCGGGTAAGGTTGTACCTGGCGGGTAAGGTTGTACCGGGCGGGTAAAGGTTGTACCGGGCGGGTATAGGTTGTACCGGGCGTGTAAGGTTGTACCGGGCGGGTAAGGTTGTACCTGGCGGGTAAAGGTTGTACCTGGCGGGTAAAGGTTGTACCGGGCGGGTAAGGTTGTACCGGGCGGGTAAGGTTGTACCTGGCGGGTAAAGGTTGTACCGGGCAGGTAAGGTTTTATTTAAAGATTGACCACCTTGGTAAGAATCAATTGACTGTTTGGCTTTGTTGTGGTTCTTTTGTCGTTCCTAACCCTTTTGCCCTTTTACCAAGCAGAGCACCAAAGTCTGCAAGAGACACTCGTCGGTCATCCCATCCTCTCATATCCTGGATGAGGTGAAGACAGGAAGGACTGGACCAGACAGGAGAGAGTTAACAGCCCTGGAGAGGCTCAACGGCGTCAGCTCTGCTGCTGCTGGTGCTCCCAAGGTTTGTTCCTGAGTGAGAGAGTTAGTTAGTTATGAAATGTATTTGACAGAGGGACAGTGCATATTAATCATCATTGCAACATCAACAGGTTCAACGTCATTGCTAAAGTGTCAGAGTTAGGAATCGGCAACGAAGCTCATTTCTGTCTGTTTTGTCCCATAGGTGCAGAGGTCTACCCTTGTGTTTGGCCGTCCCAGCATCAATCTCACCTCCTCTACCTCCTCTACGGCCCCTCGGGTCCAACTTCGCTCCCAGCGCTCGAGAATACTGTTCCGACCAATCAGCATGCCCTTGGAGCGCCTGCCCCTCCCCACCCCCTCCCAGGTCAACACCCATCACTTTAATCGTTTTTTTTTTAGGAAAATATACTGTGATGATTTTTAATGTTGTGTAGTATTGCTCTTTTTAATTTCTGTAGCTGTAAGTATGATAAAACCTACAGTATTTCCCTTCATGAGGATTAATAAAGTAGAATCTCATCTCTCAGGTCGTTGAGAGGAACAACCAGAACACCAACCATCCCACCGCTGACTCCATCACGGAGAAGGAAACGCCTCGGATTGGTGAGGGGTCAAGGGTCAGTACCTACTTTATCACACCCTTCAATCCGCAGCCCGTGCAGCGTAGGACCTGGGACAGGAAGTACAAACACTACGATGTCACGCCGCGCACCGCCATGATCATGGCTAACTTACCGCCTGCCGGTGCTGTCCCCGGAACACAGCCGAGCGGGAAGCAGCCGACGGTGCCGACACAACCATCCGCATCTGGGCCGACTAGCTCTGCTCTCCCATCCAGTGGAAGTGTCGGCACCATATTCCCCATCAGCCCTTGCACGTTATCGGGGAAGGCTGGCCAGGCGTCCAGAAGAGACAGAGAGGAGACAAAGGACAGGCCTAACTCTGCCGCTGGAGGTGGTGAGGAGACTAGAACCTCTACCAACTCCCCCATAGCGTTCAGACAACCGAGGAATCTGCAGCCTCCGCCCGGAACCTTCTACAAGCCTCCTGGTGGTTCTTCAGCTACGAGAGGCTGGCCATCATCAAGTACCTCTGGTACCACTAGCCCCATCAATATGTCCCCAACTCCTACTGTTAAAACCTCTTCCCCGACCACTCCTAATGTTAAAACCTCTTCCCCGACCACCTCTACTGTTAAAACCTCTTCTCCTACTGTTAAAACCTCTTCCCCGACCACCTCTACTGTTAAAACCTCTTCTCCTACTGTTAAAACCTCTTCCCCGACCTCTCCTACTGTTAAAACCTCTTCCCCGACCTCTCCTACTGTTAAAACCTCTTCCCCGACCACCTCTACTGTTAAAACCTCTTCTCCTATTGTTAAAACCTCTTCCCCAACCTCTCCTACTGTTAAAACCTCTTCCCCGACCTCTCCTACTGTTAAAATCTCTTCCCCGACCTCTCCTACTGTTAAATCCTCTTCCCCGACCACCTCTACTGTTAAAACCTCTTCCCCGACCTCTCCTACTGTTAAAACCTCTTCCCCGACCTCTCCTACTGTTAAAACCTCTTCCACGACCTCTCCTACTGTTAAAACCTCTTCTCCGACCTCTCCTACTGTTAAAATCTCTTCCCCGACCTCTCCTACTGTTAAAACCTCTTCCCCGACCTCTCCTACTGTTAAAACCTCTTCCCCGACCTCTCCTACTGTTAAAACCTCTTCCCTGACTTCTCCTACTGCTCTCCTCCTCCTCGCTTCCTCCCATTCCTCCACCATGACTTTCTCCTCTACCCCTACGGTTACCACCGCCACCCTTCAGACCTCAAACCTCCCCATACACTGTTCACAGGACTCAGTGGACAGCTCTGTTAGTGTTGACCCTGAGGTTGAGACCTCCGCTGACCTTCTACCTCCCCCGGTCCCCTCCCCCCAGCAGCCCAGAGGACCTCAGCCCCACTGAGGCCAAACCGCTGCATCAAAGACTGAGACCCCGGCCCAAACCCAAGCAGGAAGTCTCCCCACTGTTGACGTCTGTAAGCAGGAAGTCTCCCCACTGTTGACGTCTGTAGGCAGGAAGTCTCCCCACTGTTGACGTCTGTAGGCAGGAAGTCTCCCCACTGTTGACGTCTGTAAGCAGGAAGTCTCCCCACGGTTGACGTCTGTAAGCAGGAAGTCTCTCCACGGTTGATGTCTGTAAGCAGGAAGTCTCCCCACGGTTGACGTCTGTAAGCAGAAAGTCTCCCCACGGTTGACGTCTGTAAGCAGGAAGTCTCTCCACTGTCATATTGCCGTGTCTCCTTCTACAGCCCCCAATAAAACAGTTTTTACATATGTGTGTCTGTAAATCATTTCTACAGTGTGTATCTCTGTGCCAGATTGTATATTGGGAAAATAACTATTATTTTGATGTCAGAAGAAGTGTGAAAGGTAGACCAGGAAAGTGTTACCTACATGTGTTTTAATATATTATAGTGTCGGGCCAGTAACCGAAAGGTTGCTGGATCGAATCCCCGAGATGACAAGGTAAAAATCGCCTCTGAACAAGGCAGTTATAACCCACTGTTCCCCTGCACCGTTCTGATTCAAATGCGGAAGACACACTTCAGTTGAATGCATTTGGGGTGAGTCCAAAATGGAACTGGGACTTAAATGAAGTTACTTTTCTCAATGAAATCATGTACTCAGTTCTTGTAGTCATGTTAGAGAGAGAAACAATTAATTAGTTATATTGGGAATGAAATACAATTTTAGTTTTTTTTTTTTTTTTATACAATGAATGATAAAGTGTACGTGTCCCTGTTCTGGATGTAGGGATTTGCTTCTATCCACATTTACTTTACATCTGTCCCTGTTCTGGATGTAGGGATTTGTTTATAATAATAATAATAATATATAATATATGCCATTTAGCAGACGCTTTTATCCAAAGCGACTTACAGTCATGTGTGCATACATTCTACGTATGGATGGTCCCGGGGATCGAACCCACTACCCTGGCGTTACAAGCGCCATGCTCTACCAACTGAGCTACAGAAGGACCATGATGCACTTACTTAATTCAGGTTCAATGTTATTATTATTTTTCAAAACAAAAAATGTGTTGTATTGTATTACATTCCACAGTGAATGGATGGAAGCCTTATTTTGTTTTTTACCCATAGTCCCGTTCAGATTAGCATCTGATACCTCATGTCATGTCTTTGTACCTACCTGGTTACGTTTTATATACGTTACTTTGAAACTGCTCGTTTTGTTGCGTTGAATTATTTGTCAACGTCTTGTGACCATACAGAAAGACATGCAAAAATACAACAAATTAAAAGTATAGCTGAAACTTTACTTGAGTGTTGACATTTTTTTTTTTTTGTTATTAGCAAATGTCCAATTAAGTCGTTAACAATGAACAGAGTCTTCAGAAACGATTCATACCCTTTGACCTTTCCACATTTTGTTGTTACAGCCTGAATCTAAAATGCACACGATGTCAATGTATGTTGTTGTTGTTTTTTGTCAATATTATTGAGTCAATAAGTATTCAACCCATTCTGTAATGGCCTAAATAAGTTCAGGACTAACATTTCAGGACTAACATTTCAGGGCTAACATTTCAGGGCTAACATTTCAGGGCTAACATTTCAGGGCTAACATTTCAGGGCTAACATTTCAGGGCTAACATTTCAGGGCTAACATTTCAGGGCTAACATTTCAGGGCTAACATTTCAGGGCTAACATTTCAGGGCTAACATTTCAGGGCTAACATTTCAGGGCTAACATTTCAGGGCTAACATTTCAGGGCTAACATTTCAGGGCTAACATTTCAGGGCTAACATTTCAGGGCTAACATTTCAGGGCTAACATTTCAGGGCTAACATTTCAGGGCTAACATTTCAGGGCTAACATTTCAGGGCTAACATTTTTACTTAACAAGTCACATACGTTGCATGGACTCACTCTGTGCAATAATAATGATTTTATTTTGAATGACTACCTCATCTCTGTACCCCACACATACAGTTATAGGTATAAGCATTCAACAGGGATGCTGGTCCATGTGGACTCCACTGTTTCCCCATAGTTGTGTCCAGTTGGCAGGATGTCCTTTGGGGTGGTGGACCATTCTGGATACACACGGGAAACTGTTGAGGGGGAAAATCCTGTTGCTGGACTCATCTTGGGCCTGATAGATGTATCCTCCAATAGAATAAGCTGTGCTACCTGGGACTTGTCATCTGTCCCTATTTTAATGGCCCTGGGACTTGTCACTGTCCCTGGGACTTGTCATCTGTCCCTATTTTAATGGTCTGTGCTACCTGGGACTTGTCATCTTCCCTGTTTTAATGGGCATCTGTCCTGTCCCTATTTTATTGGGCTGTGCTACCTGGGACTTGTCATCTGTCCCTGTTTTAATGGTCTGTGCTACCTGGGACTTGTCATCTGTCCCTATTTTATTGGGCTGTGCTACCTGGGACTGGTCATCTGTCCCTATTTTATTGGGCTGTGCTACCTGGGACTGGTCATCTGTCCCTATTTTAATGGGCTGTGCTACCTGGGACTGGGTATCTGTCCCTATTTTAATGGGCTGTGCTACCTGGGACTGGTCATCTGTCCCTATTTTAATGGGCTGTGCTACCTGGGACTTGTCATCTGTCCCTGTTTTAATGGGCTGTGCTACCTGGGACTGGTCATCTGTCCCTATTTTATTGGGGACTGTGCTACCTGGGACTTGTCATCTGTCCCTGTTTTAATGGTCTGTGCTACCTGGGACTTGTCATCTGTCCCTGTTTTAATGGGCTGTGCTACCTGGGACTTGTCATCTGTCCCTATTTTATTGGGCTGTGCTACCTGGGACTTGTCATCTGTCCCTGTTTTAATGGTCTGTGCTACCTGGGACTTGTCATCTGTCCCTGTTTTAATGGTCTGTGCTACCTGGGACTTGTCATCTGTCCCTATTTTATTGGGCTGTGCTACCTGGGACTGGTCATCTGTCCCTATTTTAATGGGCTGTGCTACCTGGGACTGGTCATCTGTCCCTATTTTAATGGGCTGTGCTACCTGGGACATGTCATCTGTCCCTATTTTTAATGGGCTGTGCTACCTGGGACTGGTCATCTGTCCCTATTTTAATGGGCTGTGCTACCTGGGACTTGTCATCTGTCCCTATTTTTAATGGGCTGTGCTACCTGGGACTGGTCATCTGTCCCTATTTTAATGGGCTGTGCTACCTGGGACTTGTCATCTGTCCCTGTTTTAATGGTCTGTGCTACCTGGGACTTGTCATCTGTCCCTGTTTTAATGGTCTGTGCTACCTGGGACTTGTCATCTGTCCCTGTTTTAATGGTCTGTGCTACCTGGGACTTGTCATCTGTCCCTGTTTTAATGGGCTGTGCTACCTGGGACTTGTCATCTGTCCCTATTTTATTGGGCTGTGCTACCTGGGACTGGTCATCTGTCCCTATTTTAATGGGCTGTGCTACCTGGGACTTGTCATCTGTCCCTATTTTATTGGGCTGTGCTACCTGGGACTTGTCATCTGTCCCTATTTTATTGGGCTGTGCTACCTGGGACTGGTCATCTGTCCCTATTTTAATGGGCTGGGACTGGTCATCTGTCCCTATTTTAATGGGCTGTGCTACCTGGGACTTGTCATCTGTCCCTATTTTAATGGGCTGTGCTACCTGGGACTGGTCATCTGTCCCTATTTTAATGGGCTGTGCTACCTGGGACTTGTCATCTGTCCCTATTTTAATGGGCTGTGCTACCTGGGACTTGTCATCTGTCCCTATTTTAATGGGCTGTGCTACCTGGGACTTGTCATCTGTCCCTATTTTAATGGGGTGTGCTACCTGGGACTTGTCATCTGTCCCTATTTTTAATGGGCTGTGCTACCTGGGACTGGTCATCTGTCCCTATTTTAATGGGCTGTGCTACCTGGGACTGGTCATCTGTCCCTATTTTTAATGGGCTGTGCTACCTGGGACTTGTCATCTGTCCCTGTTTTAATGGTCTGTGCTACCTGGGACTGGTCACCTGTCCCTGTTTTAATGGTCTGTGCTACCTGGGACTGGTCACCTGTCCATATTTTAATGGGCTGTGCTACCTGGGACTTACCTGCCGAGGAAGTCGTCTCTATCTGCTTCTCCTCCTCCATATTGTAGTGGAGTAGACGGATGCCTGCCCTGAAACCCTCTGCTGATCTTACAGCTATTGTTTGCAGTAATCATGTGTCAATGAACCAAAGTTATACTGTTAGCACTAAGCCGGTGTGTCCTAGTAGGAAGTCCACTGTGAGCAGCTCACCCTGCACCAACATCAATAACATGAGCATGTCTACTTCGGTTAAGCTTCCCAGTGAAACAAGGTTCATGAAACCAATCATTTACTAGTGACAGATGACATGTCAGAATATGAATGTCTCTAAAACTCAGATTATACCTTTGATGATACAGTGGTAGCAATACAAGGTTATAAGATCTACAGAAAATATAGAAATTCCAATAGTGGAGGCGTTGCTGTTTATATTCAGAACCACATTCCTGTAAAGATTAGAGAGGATCTCATGTTAAATACTGTTGAAGTAATATGGCTACAGGTTCATCTGCCTCACCTAAAGCCCCTTCTGGTGGGAAGCTGCTATAGACCACCAAGTGTTAACAGTCAGTATCTGGATAACATGTGTGAAATGCTTAATAAAGTATGTGATATCAACAGAGGTATATTTTCTGGGTGATTTTAAATATTGACTGGCATTCGTCAAGCTACCCACTTAAGAAAAAGCTTGAACCCATAACTAGTGCAATGTGGTTCAGGCTATCAGTCAACCTACCAGCATTGTTACAAACGGAAGGAGTAACAGGCTATCAGTCAACCTACCAGCATTGTTACAAACGGAAGGAGTAACAGAGGCAGGAGAGAGAAAGGACAGAGGCAGGAGAGAGAGAAAGGACAGAGGCAGGAGAGAGAAAGGACAGAGGCAGGAGAGAGAAAGGACAGAGGCAGGAGAGAGAGAAAGGACAGAGGCAGGAGAGAGAAAGGACAGAGGCAGGAGAGAGAAAGGACAGAGGCAGGAGAGAGAAAGGACAGAGGCAGGAGAGAGAAAGGACAGAGGCAGGAGAGAGAAAGGACAGAGGCAGGAGAGAGAAAGGACAGAGGCAGGAGAGAGAAAGGACAGAGGCAGGAGAGAGAAGGACAGAGGCAGGAGAGAGAAAGGACAGAGGCAGGAGAGAGAAAGGACAGAGGCAGGAGAGAGAGAGGACAGAGGCAGGAGAGAGAGGACAGAGGCAGGAGAGAGAGAGGAGGCAGAGAGAGAGAGGACAGAGGCAGGAGAGAGAGAGACAGAGGCAGGAGAGAGAGGACAGAGGCAGGAGGAGAGGACAGAGGCAGGAGAGAGAGGGACGGGCAGGAGAGAGAGAGGGACGGGCAGGAGAGAGAAAGGACAGAGGCAGGAGAGAGAAAGGACAGAGGCAGGAGAGAGAGAAGGACAGAGGCAGGAGAGAGAGAGGACAGAGGCAGGAGAGAGAGAGGACAGAGGCAGGAGAGAGAGAGGACAGAGGCAGGAGAGAAAGGACAGGAGGCAGGACAGAGAGGAGAGAGGACAGAGGCAGGAGAGAGAGAGGACAGAGGCAGGAGAGAGAGAGGACGGGCAGGAGAGAGAGAGGACGGGCAGGAGAGAGAAAGGACAGAGGCAGGAGAGAGAAAGGACAGAGGCAGGAGAGAGAAAGGACAGAGGCAGGAGAGAGAAAGGACAGAGGCAGGAGAGAGAAAGGACAGAGGCAGGAGAGAGAGAGGACAGAGGCAGGAGAGAGAAAGGACAGAGGCAGAGAGAGAGAGAGGACAGAGGCAGGAGAGAGAGAGGACAGAGGCAGGAGAGAGAGAGGACAGACGCAGGAGAGAGAGAGGACAGACAGGAGAGAGAAAGGACAGAGGCAGGAGAGAGAAAGGACAGAGGCAGGAGAGAGAGAGGACAGAGGCAGAGAGCAGGAGACAGAGGCAGGAGGAGAGGACAGAGGCAGGAGAGAGAAAGGACAGAGGCAGGAGAGAGAGATGCAGGACAGAGGCAGGAGAGAGAGAGGACAGAGGCAGGAGAGAGAGAGGACAGAGGCAGGAGAGAGAGAGGACAGAGGCAGGAGAGAGAGAGGACAGAGGCAGGAGAGAGAAAGGACAGAGGCAGGGGAGAGAGAGAGACAGAGGCAGGAGAGAGAAAGGACAGAGGCAGGAGAGAGAGAAAGGACAGAGGCAGGGATGGGACGGAGACGAGGCAAGACGGGAACGGGACGAGGCAAGACGGAGACAAGACACTCGTAGCTCTTGTGTAAAAGACCCTTGATCTCTCCAATATCAGCATCAGGTTCCAACTCACAGAATACTGTCACACATAAACAAGTCGACCATCTTAAAATACCACTGTCCCAAACTGAAACCACTACCATAGGCTCCCTCATAACATCATGTGATGACTACCGGTGTACCACAAACATGTTAAAACCGTCCTGAAATGTCATAGTTTTGAAACGATCACTAGTTTTCCCAGTTGACAGAATACACCTTGTGATGACAACCGGGGAAATATTTATGGTGGGACAGGTGAATTACAAAAACAGTTTACTTAAGTGGCTAATGAAATGAAACGGTGGAAGTGTTTTACTGACCTTGTCGAAGTAGCACAGCTTTAACTTCTTCCAATCCTGATTCTCCATGTCATTTCTGATGCCATGCAACGGGCGTATCTTGCCTTTCATAAGCTGAGCTACCACAAACAGGCTCTATAAATAATGGATACCGTCCTCTCTTTGTGTGTGTGTGCGTGTGTGCTAACCCTCTACAGAGAGAGAGTGAGTGTCCTAACCCTCTACAGAGAGAGAGTGAGTGTCCTAACCCTCTACAGAGAGAGTGAGTGTCCTAACCCTCTACAGAGAGAGAACCCTCTACAGAGAGAGTGTGTCCCCTAACCCTCTACAGAGAGAGGTCCTAACCCTCTACAGAGTCCTAACCTCAGAGAGAGTACAGAGAGAGAGTGAGTGTCCTAACCCTCTCCAGAGAGTGAGTGTCCTAACCCTCTACAGAGAGAGAGTGAGTGTCCTAACCCTCTACAGAGAGAGTGAGTGTCCTAACCCTCTACAGAGAGAGAGTGAGTGTCCTAACCCTCTACAGAGAGTGAGTGTCCTAACCCTCTACAGAGAGAGAGTGAGTGTCCTAACCCTCTACAGAGAGAGAGTGAGTGTCCTAACCCTCTACAGAGAGAGTGAGTGTCCTAACCCTCTACAGAGAGAGTGAGTGTCCTAACCCTCTACAGAGAGAGAGTGAGTGTCCTAACCCTCTACAGAGAGAGAGAGAGTGAGTGTCCTAACCCTCTACAGAGAGAGTGAGTGTCCTAACCCTCTACAGAGAGAGTGTCCTAACCCTCTACAGTGTCCTAACCCTCTACAGAGAGAGTGTGAGTGTCCTAACCCTCTCCAGAGAGAGTGAGTGTCCTAACCCTCTACAGAGAGAGAGTGAGTGTCCTAACCCTCTCCAGAGAGAGTGAGTGTCCTAACCCTCTACAGAGAGAGAGTGAGTGTCCTAACCCTCTCCAGAGAGAGGGAGTTCTACCCTCTACAGAGAGAGTGAGTGTCCTAACCCTCTACAGAGAGAGTGAGTGTCCTAACCCTCTCCAGAGAGAGGGTGTCCTAACCCTCTACAGAGAGAGTGAGTGTCCTAACCCTCTACAGAGAGAGTGAGTGTCCTAACCCTCTACAGAGAGAGTGAGTGTCCTAACCCTCTACAGAGAGAGGGAGTCCTACCCTCTACAGAGAGAGAGTGAGTGTCCTAACCCTCTACAGAGAGAGAGTGTCCTAACCCTCTACAGAGTGTCCTAACCCTCTACAGAGAGAGGGAGTCCTAACCTACAGAGAGGGAGTCTACAGAGAGAGTGTCCTAACCCTCTACAGAGAGTGAGTGAGTGTCCTAACCCTCTACAGAGAGAGAGTGAGTGTCCTAACCCTCTACAGAGAGTGAGTGTCCTAACCCTCTACAGAGAGAGTGAGTGTCCTAACCCTCTACAGAGAGAGTGAGTGTCCTAACCCTCTCCAGAGAGAGTGAGTGTCCTAACCCTCTCCAGAGAGAGTGAGTGTCCTAACCCTCTACAGCACATATGTCAGAGTCAAGGCCCGCGGGCCACATCCGGCCCGCGAGAAGGTTTTTTACGGCCCCTGGGATGATCTTGATTTGTTATTAGAACCGGCCCGCAGACCGCAGCAAGCCGGCAGCCCGCAGATCTTTTACACGCACCAATACTACATTTCCCACAATGCAACGGTGACGCACCGAGCAGTAGGCTGCTTCATTTCAATATTTATTGGCACAGCAGTTGTCAGCATCACAGTAAAATTAACTTTCAGATACCCATCAAAAATGGCAAAACGGAAGGTGGACACTGAGAACCGGGGTTTCAAACAAGGTGGGAGTCGGAGTATTTGTTCACGGAGGTAGCTGGAAAACCTGTGTGTCTTCTGTGTGGAGAAAGTGTGGCGGTACTGAAAGAGTATAATCTGAGACGACATTATGAAACGAAACACGCGGACAAAAACAAGAATATGGACATGGAACAAAGGCTACAAAAGGCAGAGGAATTAAAACGAGGCCTCAAATCTCGACAGGCTCTGTTCAAAAAGCCAAATCACAAGGCCAGGCTGCTGTCAAGGCCAGTTTTATTTTGGCAGAAGAGATCGCTAAATCAGCCCGGCCATTTACGGAGGGGGATTTCATCAAAAACTGCATGATTAAAGTTTGTGACGAAGTTTGCCCAGAAAAAGGCAACTCTTTTTAAATGTGAGTCTGAGCAGAAACACCATTGCCGAGAGAGTAGACCAGTTGTCCATCAATCTAAAAGAGCAGCTTGTGAAAAAGGGAAAAGATTTCATTGCATATTCCTAGGCTGTGGATGAGAGCACCGACATTTCTGACATTGCCCAGTTGTCAATTTTCATCCGCGGAGTGGACTCCAGCCTAAGCGTGACAGAGGAGTTTTTGGCTTTACGTCCTATGCATGGCACAACTACGGGGCATGATTTGTATGAAGAGGTGTCAAGATGTGTAAATGAGATGGAGCTGCCTTGGGAAAAACTCGTGGGTTTGACAACCGACGGAGCACCTGCGATGTGTGGACACAGGAGCGGACTGGTGGCGAAGATACGGGAAAAGATGCAAGAGGAAAACGCGACAGGTGAGCTGACAGCTTATCATTGTATCATACACCAGGAAGCGTTGTGCGGTAAAGCCTTGAAAATGGAGCATGTAATGAGCATCATCACGCGCACAGTTAACTTTATCAGAGCCAAAGGTTTGAATCACCGCCAGTTCAAGGCATTTCTGACGGAGTTAGAAACGGAGCATGGTGATTTGCCTTATCACACAGAGGTGCGATGGCTAAGCCAGGGAAAGGTGCTTCAAAGATGTTTCGAGCTTCGTGAGGAGATTTGTCTGTTCTTGGACAGCAAAGGGAAAGACACAACACAACTCCGAGACGAAATGTTTCTGTGTGAAATGGCTTTTCTGTGTGACATTACGAGTCATCTGAATGCAATGAACTTGCAGCTGCAGGGTCGGGATCGTGTCATCTCTGATATGTACAGTACAGTGAAGGCATTTAAAACCAAACTGACTCTGTGGGAGACGCAGATGCGGAAAGAAAATTTGAGCCACTTTCCCAGCTGCCAGACCATGAAAGAGAAGCTCTCTACCAGTGCGTTCCCGAGCGCACAGTTGGCTGATAAAATAGGTAATATGCTTGCCGCTGACTTTCGACGCCGATTTGCTGACTTTGAAGCACAAAAAAGCAGGTTGGAACTGCTCGGTAACCCATTTGCTGTTGACGTGGAAAGCTCACCACCAAACCTCCAAATGGAGTTGATTGACCTCCAATGCAATGATGCACCGAGGTCAAAATATGCGGCAGTGGGTGCTGCGGAGTTCGCCCGTTTCCTCCCCGACACAATGCCCCAGCTGCGCATCCAGGCTGCTCAAACGTTGTCTATGTTTGGCAGCACATACCTGTGTGAACAACTGTTTTCTTTGATGAACTTGAACAAAACATCACACAGAAGTCGACTTACTGCTGAACACCTCCACTCAATTCTGAGGATTTCCTCAGCTCAGAGCCTTACCCCGAACATTGATGAACTTATGGAAAAGATGGGACACCACCAAGTATCACCCTCAACCTCAAACAAGTGAACATTACTGTGCAATCACATATTTAGAGTTTTTACTCAGTTCAAGTTTAAAAGTTAAAGTTTAATATTTGTTTTCACTGCATGTTACTTCTCCTTAAACAAAGTGTTGTTTTTGATTAATAGATTTTTGCACTTTATTTTATTGTATTTCAATCCAATTATATTTTAAAAATATTTCAGTTGAGTGGATGATAGAAAATTGCTATTATTGTTTTTTTCTTTGAAGTAAATTTAGCCCACTTTTGCTAAAATAGAAAATATAGGCTACTGATGGTGCCTTGAATACCGGTTTCTTTCATTTAATGTTCATGTTATGGGGATTTTTATATAAAGGAAATTTGTCTTTTGTGTCTGTTGAAAATTAAAGATTACTGACAGAGCCATAAGAAAATATTGCTTTATTTATCTGATCATATTGGAATATATTTGTTAGGTTTTCAGTAGGTTCAATTAGGTTCACTAGACTATATGCGTCATTTAAAAAATTTTCAATGAACATTCGAACAGTCCGGCCCTCGGCTTGTAGCTAAATTTTTTATTTGGCCCTCCGTCCATTTGACTTTGACACCCCTGCTCTACAGAGAGAGGGAGTTCTACCCTCTACAGAGAGATAGTGAGTGTCCTAACCCTCTACAGAGAGAGTGAGTGTCCTAACCCTCTACAGAGAGAGTGAGTGTCCTAACCCTCTACAGAGAGAGTGAGTGTCCTAACCCTCTACAGAGAGAGTGAGTGTCCTAACCCTCTACAGAGAGAGAGTGAGTGTCTTAACCCTCTACAGAGAGAGAGAGTGAGTGTCCTAACCCTCTACAGAGAGAGGGAGTCATATCCTCTTCAGAGAGAGTGAGTGTCCTAACCCTCTACAGAGAGAGAGAGTGTCCTAACCCTCTCCAGAGAGAGTGAGTGTCCTAACCCTCTACAGAGAGAGTGAGTGTCCTAACCCTCTACAGAGAGAGTGAGTGTCCTAACCCTCTACAGAGAGAGGGAGTTCTACCCTCTACAGAGAGAGTGAGTGTCCTAACCCTCTACAGAGAGAGGGAGTCATATCCTCTTCAGAGAGAGTGTGTGTATGTCTATAAGATCTGTCTCCCGCCCCATGGGACGGTTTAGCTAACATCAGATAATGTAATTAGCATGAGGTTCTAAGTAACATGAGGTTGTAAGAAAATTTCCCAGGACATATATGTATCTGATATTGGCAGACACCTTAAATTCTTGTTAATCTAACTGCACTGTCCAATTTACAGGAGCTATAACAGTGAAAGAATACCATGCTATTGTTTGAGGAGAGTGCACAGTTATGAACTTGAAAATGTATTAATAAACAAATTAGGAAAATTTGGGCAGTCTTGAGACAAAATTCTGAACAGAAATACAATGATTCATTGGATCAGTCTAAATATTTGTACATACACTGCTTCCATCTAGTGGCCAAAATGTAAATAGCGCCTAGATTCCTACATCGGCCTTCATCTTCATTTCAAAAATGGTGCAAAAGAAATGATTTTTAAAAATGTTTTTTTTTCTTTGTGTTATGTTTTACCAGATTAATGTGTTATATTCTCCTACATTCATTTAACATTTCCACAAACGTCAAAGTGTTTAGTTTGAAATGGTACCAAGAATATGCATATCCTTGCTTCAGGTCCTGAGCTACAGGCATTTAGATTTGGGTCATTGTAGGTGGAATAAAGGGGTCGATCCTTCAGGCCTTTGCAGTTACTATCAACATTCTTCAAGGCACTCCTACATGTCTTACACAAAGTGATACAGAGCTGTGATCAGAAGCTTTTGTTGGATACAACACAAAGACCAACCATATCTCATCCTTTATGTCTTTGATGAATAACGTGGTGAAATTTGGTCCTTTTCATTTTCTATATCAGCCATCAGTACAGAGTAGGTCAACAATGAAAACAGGTCCTGGATCAGTGTGTAGAATAAGTTAGGAACACAAGTTCTTTCCATGACAGAGTGTGTAGAATACAGTAGGAATACCAGTTCTTTCCATGACAGAGTGTGTAGAATACAGTAGGAATACCAGTTCTTTCCATGACAGAGTGTGTAGAATACAGTAGGAACACCCGTTCTTTCCATGACAGAGACTGACCAGGTGAATCCAGGTGAAAGCTATGATCCCTGATTGAAGTCACTTGTTAAATCCGCTTCAATCAGTATAGATGAGGGGAGCAGACAGGTTACAGAAGGATTTGTAAGCATTGAGACATGGATTGTGTATGTGTGCTATTCAGAGGGTTGAATGGGCAAGACTGAATATTTAAGTGACCATATCGACCTCGATCACAGGCTCTGTGTAGAGGGGGGTTGTCAAAGGCTCTCCGGCCTGCGCTGAAGTCCAGGGGGTTGGTGAAGGAGGGCAGGGGATGGCCAGTCTTGTAGAGCCTTTTAAGGCTGTGAGGCCCAACAGACACATGGTAACCACCACCACCACAACTACCAGGCCTGAATACACACTCCTCTGACCTCCCTTCAGAGTCACTGCAGGATCACAGGGATAAATATTACAGTATGGCTATGATTGTTTGACTGATATGATTGATTGGTTAATTGACTGATTGGTTAATTGACTGATTGGTTAATTGACTGATTGATTGATGTATTGCTTGATTGGTTGGTTGATTGACTCATCCATGTGTTGGTGGTGTTTCTGGTAGAACTGGAGGTGGAATTATTCATTAACAAGTCCAAAGGCCTTCATTTCCTATAGTTGACGTTGACGTCAAACGTTCAGATGTGTGTCTAATTTAAAGACATTGGATAGGTGGAGCAGCCTGTGTCCTACCACATTTCTTACCCAATCCAGTAAACGAGTACACACTTGGGGAGAGCATGGGAGATGGGCCCCGTCCAAAATGGCACATTTTTATAGAAGGGCCTTGGTCAACAGTAGTGCACTATGTTGGGAATAGTGTAGGGACCACTTAGTACTATGCCCTTGCATGTAAGATGAAGGTTGCTATCAAATCTGGGATATTAAATATAAATGTACCCGGAAGAGTTCTGAATGAAATGTGTTACGTGGCCTATAGTCTCCTCTCTCCTGCCACGTCCACTTATCAGAAATCACACCCTTGGTTTTGAGGCTGCTACCTTTGCTTATACATCTGACGGAGGCATCGGCCCACTCCAAGTGGTTAGTGACGAAGCTGTAGCAGTGCCCTCTCAAGGGCAACCAGAACCAAGGGCTGTTCCAAAAACTGAACTCCTCCACCTGTGTACACTCCTCGGGGTATGGGATGGGTCCGTGGGAGGGACGGCTATGGGGGAACCAACCAATAGGATTATGGCACTGCCAAGGGATCGGTGACTATCTCAACTGGTGACTACTAACACAGTGGGTTAGGTACCTGTCTCACCCGGTGACTACTAACACACTGTGGTAGGTACCTGTCTCACCTGGTGACTACTAACACACTGGGGTAGGTATCTGTCTCACCTGGTGACTACTAACACACTGGGGTAGGTACCTGTCTCACCTGGTGACTACTAACACACTGGGGTAGGTACCTGTCTCACCTGGTGACGACTAACACACTGGGGTAGGTACCTGTCTCACCTGGTGACGACTAACACACTGGGGTAGGTACCTGTCTCACCTGGTGACTACTAACACACTGGGGTAGGTACCTGTCTCACCTGGTGACGACTAACACACTGGGGTAGGTACCTGTCTCACCTGGTGACTACTAACACACTGGGGTAGGAGACTGTCTCACCTGGTGACTACTAACACACTGGAGTAGGAGACTGTCTCACCTGATGACTACTATCACACTGGGGTAGGAGACTGTCTCACCCGGTGACTACTAATACACTGGGGTAGGAGACTGTCTCACCCGGTGACTACTAATACACTGGGGTAGGAGACTGTCTCACCTGGTGACTACTATCACACTGGGTTAGGTACCTGTCTCACCTGGTGACTACTAACACACTTGGTTCAGTGACTGTCTCAACGAGGGATTGCTTACACACACTGGGGAAGGTGTGGTTACAAAGGGCTGTCTTCCAGGTGCCTCCCACATCCAGGTAGACACAGGGCCTGTCTCTGTTTGGCTCATCTTGGGCCAAGCTCAGGGGCCAGCTGTCCATCCACCTGAGGAGCCTTGCGTCTCATATATCTGTATGAATTATATTTATTTTTGTGTCCATCTCGCCAATCGTCAAAACATCCCTTATGGGATTAATTGACACAAAAATCAAACTATCTACATTTACATTTACATTTACATTTACATTTAAGTCATTTAGCAGACGCTCTTATCCAGAGCGACTTACAAATTGGTGCATTCACCTTATGACATCCAGTGGGACAGTCACTTAACAATAGTGCATCTAAAACTTAGGGGGGTGGGGTGAGAGGGATTACTTAACCTATCCTAGGTATTCCTTAAAGAGGTGGGGTTTCAGGTGTCTCCGGAAGGTGGTGATTGACTCCGCTGTCCTGGCGTCGTGAGGGAGTTTGTTCCACCATTGGGGGGCCAGGGCAGCGAACAGTTTTGACTGGGCTGAGCGGGAGCTGTACTTCCTCAGTGGTAGGGAGGCGAGCAGGCCAGAGGTGGATGAACGCAGTGCCCTTGTTTGGGTGTAGGGCCTGATCAGAGCCTGGAGGTACTGAGGTGCCGTTCCCCTCACAGCTCCGTAGGCAAGCACCATGGTCTTGTAGCGGATGCGAGCTTCAACTGGAAGCCAGTGGAGAGAACGGAGGAGCGGGGTGACGTGAGAGAACTTGGGAAGGTTGAACACCAGACGGGCTGCGGCGTTCTGGATGAGTTGAAGGGGTTTAATGGCACAGGCAGGGAGCCCAGCCAACAGCGAGTTGCAGTAATCCAGACGGGAGATGACTAGTGCCTGGATTAGGACCTGCGCCGCTTCCTGTGTGAGGCAGGGTCGTACTCTGCGGATGTTGTAGAGCATGAACCTACAGGAACGGGCCACCGCCTTGATGTTAGTTGAGAACGACAGGGTGTTGTCCAGGATCACACCAAGGTTCTTGGCGCTCTGGGAGGAGGACACAGTGGAGTTGTCAACCGTGATGGCGAGATCATGGAACGGGCAGTCCTTCCCCGGGAGGAAGAGCAGCTCCGTCTTGCCGAGGTTCAGCTTGAGGTGGTGATCCGTCATCCACACTGATATGTCTGCCAGACATGCAGAGATGCGATTCGCCACCTGGTCATCAGAAGGGGGAAAGGAGAAGATTAATTGTGTGTCGTCTGCATAGCAATGATAAGAGAGACCATGTGAGGTTATGACAGAGCCAAGTGACTTGGTGTATAGCGAGAATAGGAGAGGGCCAAGAACAGAGCCCTGGGGACACCAGTGGTGAGAGCGCGTGGTGAGGAGACAGATTCTCGCCACGCCACCTGGTAGGAGCGACCTGTCAGGTAGGACGCAATCCAAGCGTGGGCCGCGCCGGAGATGCCCAACTCGGAGAGGGTGGAGAGGAGGATCTGATGGTTCACAGTATCGAAGGCAGCCGATAGATCTAGAAGGATGAGAGCAGAGGAGAGAGAGTTAGCTTTAGCAGTGCGGAGCGCCTCCGTGATACAGAGGAGAGCAGTCTCAGTTGAATGACTAGTCTTGAAACCTGACTGATTTGGATCAAGAAGGTCATTCAGAGAGAGATAGCGGGAGAGCTGGCCAAGGACGGCACGTTCAAGAGTTTTGGAGAGAAAAGAAAGAAGGGATACTGGTCTGTAATTGTTGACATCGGAGGGATCGAGTGTAGGTTTTTTCAGAAGGGGTGCAACTCTCGCTCTCTTGAAGACGGAAGGGACGTAGCCAACGGTCAGGGATGAGTTGATGAGCGAGGTGAGGTAAGGGAGAAGGTCTCCGGAAATGGTCTGGAGAAGAGAGGAGGGGATAGGGTCAAGCGGGCAGGTTGTTGGGCGGCCGGCCGTCACAAGACGCGAGATTTCATCTGGAGAGAGAGGGGAGAAAGAGGTCAGAGCATAGGGTAGGGCAGTGTGAGCAGAACCAGCGGTGTCGTTTGACTTAGCAAACGAGGATCGGATGTCGTCGACCTTCTTTTCAAAATGGTTGACGAAGTCATCTGCAGAGAGGGAGGAGGGGGGGGGAGGGGGCGGAGGATTCAGGAGGGAGGAGAAGGTGGCAAAGAGCTTCCTAGGGTTAGAGGCAGAAGCTTGGAATTTAGCGTGGTAGAAAGTAGAAAGCGTAACTATCTGTAATTCAGTGATAGTTCTTCTTCTAGTGTTCTCTGCAGTATGCATAGCACGGAGGCTGAAATAACATCTATACCTAATAGCAAACAATAATTATATGCCTAGAGCAGTATCACATATTTATACATATCATATACAGATAAATAAATCCAGTTTTTGAGATACCTCTTTGCACTCTCTCCCTCCTGTTGAATAGTCCAGAACAGACTCCATGTCTGATACAGTTTGGAATACGTAGCATAACCAATAATTTGTAGTGGATTAGTTTCCCATAACTTCCACCAAGAGCTCTACTTGCTGAGTCGGGCAGATGTTCTCTATAGAAATATGTTCTCTATGTTCATAGATTAAAAAAAGACCCAAATATTTATAATTGCTAGTAAACTCAAGAATGGTCTTCACAAAAAACAGGAAACCACTTCTCTTTGTACCTGGTTTTCTAAAATCTGTGTTTTTTGTCCGGTTGATCGTGAGTCTCCAACTTATGCCCCAGTTGATAACAACATGTTCTGCAGGTCTCGTTCAGTTTCTAAATAATATCATCAACATATAAAAAGGATACGTAGCATTTCCTCATATCTTTAGTCCGATATTTAGATGTTTAATTTATTAATAAATATAGCAAACAAAGTAGGTGATAAGGTGTCTCCTTGTTTTACACCTGAGGATGTGGGACAAACCAACCATATTCATTAACACGCACACAAGCAAATTGGTACTTTGTAAAGAGACTGGGTTGCGTGATAAAATTTCCCATCAACCCCCATATGTCTTTATCAAACTATAGGCTAAAAGATCCCTATTTATAAAATCAAAAACTTTCTCGAAATTTACGAAACGTGCAAAAGTAGACTTCTCTTCTATTTCTGTTTTTTTTGTATCGACCCAGAAGATATATATATTTTTTTCTTATTTATTTAACCATGTAGTTGAGAACAAGTTCTCGTTTGCAACTGCAACCTGGCCAAGATAAAGCAAAACAGTGCGACACATACAACAACACAGAGTTCCACATGGAATAAACAAACATACAGTCAATAAGAAAAATGAAAAATCTATATACAGTTTGTGCAAATGGTGATGATCTATACAGGTTCTGGATTTACGAAAAAACATTTAGTTCTTCCACCAGAATGTTTTGATCCTCCATAAAAAGGTAATTTGCTGTTGAGGATGGTTATTTCACCTTTATTTAACCTTTATTTAACTAGGCAAGTCAGTTAAAAACAAATTCTTATTTACAATGAAGGGCCTACCCCAGCCAAACCCTAACAACACTGGGAAAATTGTGCGCCACCCTATGGGACTACCGATCACGGCCGGTTGTGATACAGCCTGGAATCGAACCAGGATCTGTAGTGATGCCTCTTGCACTGAGATGACCGTACTTTATAGGCCGTACTTAATAAACATATGCCTCTTTCGTTCAGTGACACTCTCTGGTCATTTTGCTTTGACGTTTTGAGAATGGGATTCCCTATAGATTTATACCAAAGTGGATGTCAGTATACTGTACTCAAAACACATTTGGAGCAAATTATGTGTATCAATTAATTTAGGGGATTTTATAACTTTATTAGGCAGTTCATCAATGCCAAATGCTTTTTACATTTTTTTTTGCAGCTTGAGTTCTGCCACAGACAGCTCCTCATTTAAGTACGGGTGAATATATAAGATGGTTCTAACATTGTATTTTCTAGTTTAGCTTACAGGGAACATGTGTCTTTAAAAGTGTTCCTTAAAATATGCCAAATTTCCATTACCTGAGATCAAACCCCTTCTCCCACTCCTTAACTAGGTCTTTCCTTGCAGCACTGGACCACACAACTGGACCATAATCAAAATTATACAAATCTAGAGCCTGCAGAAATGGCTTTTTGGAGTGTTGTGTCAAAAAAGCAGAGCATCTCTTTATCACAGCTAGACCTCTCCCCATCTTTGCAACCATTGAATCTATACGTTTTGACCATGACAGTTTACAATCTCAGGTAACGCCAAGTAATTTAGTCTCCTCAACTTCTTCAGCAGCCACGCCATTCATTACCATATTCAGCTGAGGTCTAGCACTTAAGGAATGATTTGTACCAAATACAATGCTCTTAGTTTTAGAGATGTTCAGGACCAGTTTATTACTGGCCATCCATTCCAAAATCGACTGCAACTCTTTGTTAAGGGTTTCAGTGACTTCATTAGCTGTGGTTGCTGATGCGTATATGGTTGAATCATCAGCATACATGGACACACATGCTTTGTTTAATTAATGCCAGTGGCAGGTCATTGGTAAAAATAGAAAAGAGTAGAGGGCCTAGAGAGCTTCCCTGCGGTACACCACACTTTACATGTTTGACATTAGTGACGCTTCCATTAAAGGAAACCCTTTGAGTTCTATTAGATAGATTGCCATATTGTGGATTCAGAGCTGAGGTTGAAAAGCCATCGCATTTAAGTTTTTTCAACAACAGGTTATGGTCAATAATATCAAAGGCTGCATTGAAATCTAACAGTACATCTCCCACTATCTTCTTATTATACATTTCTTTCAGCCAATCATCAGTAATTTGTATCCGTGTTGAGGGCCTCTCTATAAGAATGCTGAAAGTCTGTTGTTAATTTGTTTACAGAGAAATAGCATTGTATTTGGTCAAACACAATGTTTTCCAACAGTTTGCTAAGAGCTTGCAGCAAGCTGATAGGTCATGCTGTCAGAACCAGTAAAGGCCGCTTTACCACTCTTGGGTAGTGGAATGACTTTGTCTTCCCTCCAGGTCTGAGGACAAAGACTTTCCTCTAGACTCAGATTAAAGATATGACAGATAGGAGTGGCTATAGAGTCAGCTACCATCCTCAGTAGCTTTCCATCTAAATTGTCAATGTCATGAGGTTTGTCATTACTGATCGTTAACAATAATTTTTCCACACTAACTTTCCAAAATTCAAACGTGCACCACTTTTCTTTCATTATTAGTTTTTTTATACATGAGTATAATTGCTCACTGTTTATCGTGGGCATTTCCTGTCTCAGTTTGCCCACTTTGCCAATTAAATAATCATTAAAATAATTGGCAACATCAAATGGTTTTGTGATGAATAAACCCTTTGATTTGATTAAAGATGGAGTTGAATGTGTCTTTCTGCCCAGAATTTCATTGAAAATACTCAAGTTTTTTCTCCATCATTCTTTATATCATTGATCTTGGCTTCATAATACAGGTTCTTCTTCTTTTTGTTGAGATTAGTCACATCATTTCTCAATTTGCAGTAATTAGTAACAGTCAGATGTGCAGCCAGACTTCTTATCCACTCATTTGGCCCCATCTCTTTCAACCATACAGTTTTTAAATTCCTCATCAATCCATGGAGCCTTAACAGTTCTAAAAGTCTGTTTCTTAACAGGGGCATGTTTATCAATAATTTGAAGAAACAATTTCATAAATGCATCAAGTGCAGCGTTTGGATGCTCCTCATTAATCACATCAGACCAGCAAATATTTTTTACATCGTCCACATTAGAGTCACAGCAAAATATTGGGTATGATCTCTTATATACTATTTTAGGCCCAGCTGTTGGAACTTTGGCTTTCCTGTATATAGCCACTATATTGTGGTCACTGCATCCAATGGGTACAGATTCAGCTTTAGAACAAAGTTCGACAGTATTCGTAAAAATGTCATAGATTCATATAATTATCTTGTTCCTGTAATGTTTGTAAAAACCCTGGTAGGTTGATTAATAACCTGAACCAGATTACAGGCACTGGTTACAGTCAAATCAATTTATTTATAAAGCCCTTCTTACATCAGCTGATATCTCAAAGTGCTGTACAGAAACCCAGCCTAAAACCCCAAACAGCAAGCAATGCAGGTGTAGAAGCACGGTGGCTAGGAAAAACTCCCTAGAAAGGCCAAAACCTAGGAACTAACCTAGAGAGGAAACAGGCTATGTGGGGTGGCCAGTCCTCTTCTGGCAGTGCCGGGTGGAGATTATAACAGAACATGACCAAGATGTTCAAATGTTCATAGATGACCAGCATGGTCAAATAATAATAATCACAGTGGTTGTAGAGGGTGCAACAGGTCAGCACCTCAGGAGTAAATGTCAGTTGGCTTTTCATAACCGATCATTAAGAGTATCTCTACTGCTCCTGCTGTCTCTAGAGAGTTGAAAACAGCAGGTCTGGGACAGGTAGCACGTCCGGTGGACAGGTCAGGGTTCCACAGCCGCAGGCAGAACAGGTGACACCGGAGCAGCAGCACAGCCAGGTGGACTGGGGACAGCAAGGAGTCATCAGGCCAGGCAATCCTGAGGCATGGTCCTAGGGCTCAGGTCCTCCTCCGAGAGAGAAAGAAAGAGAACTAAAGAGGGCATACTTAAATTCACACAGGACATCGTATAAGACACAAGAAATACTCCAGATATAAAAGACTCACCCTAGCCCCCCAACACATAAACTACTGCAACATAAATACTGGAGGCTGAGACAGGAGGGGTCAGGAGACACTGTGGCCCCGTCTGACAATACCCCGGACAGGACCAAACAGGAAGGATATAACCCCACCCACTTTGCCAAAGCACAGCCCTCACACCATGGGAGGCTTTGTTACTTTGGTCCCAGCTCTCTGCAGGTCATTCACTAGGTCCTCCCTTGTGGTTTTGGGTGAGATCTTGCGTGGTGCCCCAGATCGAGGGAGATTATCAGTGGTCTTGTATGTCTTCCATTTCCTAATAATTGCTCCCACAGTTGATTTCTTCAAACCAAGCTGCTTACCTATTGCAGATTCAGTCTTCCCAGCCTGGTGCAGGTCTACAATTTTGTTTCTGGTGTCCTTTGACAGCTCTTTGGTCTTGGCCATAGTGGTGTTTGGAGTGTGACTGTTTGAGGTTGTGGACACGTTCAAACAGGTGCCATTAATACAGGTAACAAGTGGAGGACAGAGGAGCCTCTTAAATAAGAAGTTACAGGTCTGTGAGAGCAAATACTTATTTTCCACCATAATTTGCAAATGAATTAATTAAAAATCCTACAATGTGATTTTCTGGATTTTTTTCTCTCATTTTGTCTGTCATAGTTGAAGTGTACCTATGATGAAAAGTACAGGTCTCTCTCATATGTTTAAGTGGGAGAACTTGCACAATTGGTGGCTGACTAAATACTTTTTTCCCCTCACTGTATGTGTCAGGGGTCTAGGGTCAGTCTGTTATATCTGGAGTATTTTCCTGTCTTTTCCTGTGTCTTGTGTGAATTTAAGTATGCTCTCTCTAATTCTCTCCCTCCCCTCCAGGAGGACCTGAGCTCTAGGACCATGCCTCAGGTCTACTTCAGGTCTCAGTCCCCAGTCCACCTGGGCATGCTGCTGCTCCAGTTTCAACTGTTCTGACTGTGGCTATGGAACCCTGACCTGTTCTCTGGACGTGCTACCTTGTCCCGGACCTGCTGTTTTCAACTCTGCATGCTTGGCTACGAAAAACCAACTGACATTTACTCCTGAGGTGCTGACTTGCTGCACCCTCGACAACTACTGTGATTATTATTACTTGTCCCTGCTGGTCATCTTTGAACATTTTAACATCTTGGCCAGGTTCTGTTCTAATCTCCTGTTGGTCATCTATGAACATTTGAACATCTTGGCCATGTTCTGTTATAATCTCCTGTTGGGGTTCTATGAACATTTGAACATCTTGGCCATGTTCTGTTATAATCTCCACCTGGCACAGCCAGAAGAGGATGGCCACCCCTCAGAGCCTGGTTCCTCTCTAGGTTTCTTCCTAGGTTCCTGCCTTTCTACAGAGTTGTTCCTAGCCACCGTGCTTCTACACCTGCATTGCTTGCTATTTGGGGTTTTATGCTGGGTTTCTGTACAAGCACTTTGTGACATCGGCTGATGTAAAAAGGGCTTTAGAAATATATTTGACTGATAGATTGACGTCAGACGAGAGCAACAGATCAGATGTTTGCTGACCAGGTCTTCAACAAAAAAATGCACCCTATTCACTATACAGTATAGTGCACTACTTTGGACCAGCTCTGGTCAAACGTAGTGCACTATTGAGGGAATAGGATGCCATTTGGGATACAGATAATATTCTCTGAGGACAGTATGCCATCTCATTAGTAAGACATCAATCACATCTATTGATCGGTTCAATGTAAAGTGCTGTACGTACAGGGGGTTCTTGTGTGGAGGGGTTCTGGTGGGGATGGACTCTGGTGGGGAGGGGTTCTGGTGGGGAGGGGTTCTGGTGTGGAGGGATTCTGGTGGGAGGGGTTCTGATGGGGAGGGGTTCTGATGGGGAGGGTTCTGGTGGGGAGGGGTTCTGGTGGGGAGGGGTTCTGGTGGGTAAGGCTTCTGGTGGGGAGGGGTTCTGGTGGCGAGGGGTTCTGGTGTGGAGGGATTCTGGTGGGGAGGGGTTCTGGTGGGGATGGACTCTGGTGGGGATGGACTCTGGTGGGAAGGGGTTCTGGTGGGGAGGGGTTCTGGTGGGGAGGGGTTCTGGTGGGGAGGGGTTCTGGTGGGGAGGGGTTCTGGTGTGGAGGGATTCTGGTGGGAGGGGTTCTGGTGGGGAGGGGTTCTGATGGGGAGGGGTTCTGGTGGGGAGGGGTTCTGGTGGGGAGAGGTTCTGGTGGGAGGGACTCTGGTGGGGAGGGGTTCTGATGTGGAGGGACTCTGGTGGGGAGGGGTTCTGGTGGGGAGGGGTTCTGGTGGGAGGGACTCTGGTGGGGAGGGGTTCTGGTGGGGAGGGGTTCTGGTGGGGAGGGGTTCTGGTGGGGAGGCTTGCTTTGGTGCATGGTCGTCTGCACACACACACACACACACACACACACACACACACACACACACACACACACACACACACACACACACACACACACACACACACACACACACACACACACACACACACACCATGTCAACAACACTCAGGTCAGACCTGATAGAGTGGTAAGCACCATAGGAGCTCATTTACTCTGCTATTCTCCTGCAATTCTGATTAGAATGGCTTTAGTTTGTTCTGATAGAGATCACTATCAAATGCTAATTTTTATTATGTTCTCTTGGCCCGATTCACACTGGAGACTTGGACTTAAGTCATTGAAACATGGAATTAAAGCTGGACTCCTTCGTGGTGAAACAGCCACGTCTGTTGTAGATATTACAACGACAAAGAAGTTACCACAACCAACACTGATTTTTTACCCTCTGACATCATTTCTCTGACATTAATTGCTCTGACATCATTGCTCTGACATCATTGCTCTGACATCATTGCTCTGACATCATTTCTCTGGCATCAATTGCTCTGACATCATTTCTCTGACATCATTGCTCTGACATCATTGCTCTGACATCATTTCTCTGACATCATTTCTCTGACATCATTTCTCTGACATCATTTCTCTGACATCAATTGCTCTGACATCATTTCTCTGACATCATTTCTCTGACATCAATTGCTCTGACATCATTTCTCTGACATCATTGCTCTGACCCCATTTATCTGACACATTTATCTGACACCATTTCTATGACACCATTCCTCTGACACCATTTCTATGACACCATTCCTCTGACACCATTTCTATGTCACCATTCATCTGACACCATTTATCGGACACCATTCACCAGACACAATTTTACTGACACCAATCCTCTGACACCATTTCTCTGACACCATTTCTATGACACCATTGTTCTGACACAATTCCTCTGACACCCTTTCTCTGACACCAATCCTCTGACACCATTCTCTGACACCATTTCTCTGACACCATTGTACGTGCGATAGAACAACACAATATGTACTGTACGTTTTTCTTAGCAGACGGCCAGTGGCGCTGTTTCCTCGTCCGGCGCATTCCGTCTTTAAGGTCAAATGTTTGACTTAAGTCCGTATTAAGTCAACTTATCTTAGGTCTGAATGGTGCCCGTAGAGACCACTGTTAGCGTAATGTGTTATCGCATACAATCGATTCTTCATCAAGTTACAAAATAAAGATACTACATCGCTGCAGTTCCAACACAAACTAATATTCGGTGCAAATCAATACTTAATCAAAAACAATAATCATTTTATTTCCATAATGTAACACTAATTGTGTATATAAATGTGTATTTTCCTGTTCATCCATATACAGTATAATCAGACAATATTCATTAATTGTGTTACAGTGGGAAAGAGAGATGGTTGCCGAGAGAGTCCACAGACAGAGTTTCGCTGCTATCAGGAGAGCCGTAGGTTGCATCCAAAATGAAATCCTACTCCCTATATAGTGTGCTACTTTTGACCAGAGCCCTTTGGGACCTAGGGTGCCATTTGAGATGCAAACCACGGAGAGCTAGACATGCTATCATAGACATTCATGCAGGACAGGACACCAGTTATCCTATGGATTTACAGAACAGACTGCACTGAATAAGGCATACTCCTATTGATACTGTTGCAATGGATACAAAAGCTAAGTTACCAAATCAGAGGCATGTTACCCAGCCCAGCCAATTAGACGCATGTTACCCAAGCCCACCCAATCAGAGGCATGTTACCCAGCCCAGCCAATCAGACGCATGTTACCCAGCCCAGTCAATCAGAGGCATGTTACCCAGCCCAGCCAATCAGAGGCATGTTACCCAGCCCAGCCAATCAGAGGCATGTTACCCAGCCCAGCCAATCAGAGGCATGTTACCCAGCCCAGCCAATCAGAGGCATGTTACCCAGCCCAGACAATCAGACACATGTTACCCAGCCCAGCCAATCAGATGCATGTTACCTAAGCCCACCCAATCAGAGCCATGTTACCTAAGCCCAGCCAATCAGAGCCATGTTACCAAGCCCAGCCAATCAGAGCCATGTTACCTAAGCCCAGCCAATCAGAGGCATGTTACCCAGCCCAGCCAATCAGAGGCATGTTACCCAGCCCAGCCAACCAGAGCCATGTTACCCAGCCCAGCCAATCAGAGGCATGTTACCCAGCCCAGCCAATCAGAGGCATGTTATCTAATCCCAGACAATCAGAGCCATTTTACCCAAGCCCAGACAATCAGAGCCATGTTACCCAAGCCCAGACAATCAGAGCCATGTTACCCAAGCCCAGCCAATCAGAGCCATGTTACCCAGCCCAGCCAATCAGAGCCATGTTACCCAGCCCAGCCAAACAGAGCCATGTTACCAAGCCCAGACAATCTCTCATAGAGTCCAGTGTAGAGTAGCTGAAAGGAAAGGGATAAATGGATAAAGTGAAAATAAAGGCTTGTGTCAAAAGAGAGGAAAATGAGGAAGACTGTCAGGGCATGATGTCATCGTTAGAGGGCCAGATGATTTAAAATGGGGGTTGCTAGGTAGGACTACCAGAGAATATCATGACTCTGTCATGACATTGGGAGACAGTTCAGAGCCAACATCTTTAGTAATTCTTGCATTAGAAATTTGAAAGGGAAGCCAATAGATCCGAAGATGGATTGTCAAAAGAAGAGAGCAAAAAATACCATTTAGAGACCCAACAACAGAACTCCCACAATGACTGACGGAACACCGGAACACCAGGAATGTTAATTAGTGTTCCAGAGGTTCTTCTTCCTCAGGAATCGTCCTCTGTCTTGATGATATGGAACAACGTGACGTTGAACAGAACCTGGTGTCCATTGTTCCAGCCGTACAGAGCCCGGTCCCTGGCGTTGTAGTCCAACATGGACATGTGGAAGAACTGGTTATGGAAGGGGATGTCTGTGTACTCATAGCTGGAGGTCTTGGTGGAGTACGCGTAGTAGACCTTAGCGCCAGTCAGGTGAGAGTTGGTGATGTAGAGTGTTCCGCAGATCATAAAGGACTCCCCCGCGTTCCGTTTGGAATATTCCGTGTTCCAGGTTCCGAGGACCTGTAGCGTGTCGGGGTTGAGCTGGCTGATGACGATGTTTCCTGCGTTCTGATTGGTGGCGTAGACGGCCCACAGACCCAGCTCATCGGCCATGAGGTCTATGTCGGAGAAGCCTCCCCAGGTGTAAGGGTAGACGTTGTGGAAGCCGGCGTTCTCCAGGGCTCTCTGGGTTACCACGCGCCCCGTCTCGAAGCGGTAACACACCACGATGTTGCTCTGGACCTTGTTGTAGTACAGAGAGCCGTTGTACACCACGTGGTCGGTCCCGGCCCACTTGAACGGCAGGTTGTAGGTTCGAGACTCGACCCCGGAAACAAAGTCTGCTATGGACTTGTACTCTTTGACGATCTTGTTGTTGGTGTAGCTATCCATGTACCAGACCTGGGTTAGAACACAAGTACAAGAGAACATTAGCAATTTAACGGTCCACTCTGTACGTACATTAGTCACAACACAGCACATGGGTCGTTCCACCAATCCTTTTGAAGTGTCCTGTAACTATTTTATACCGAATTTCAACATTCTGTCATAAAACGAACGTTCAACTTCATAAAACATGTTTTCCTATCTCAATAGGTGAAATAACAATGAATACTATAGTAAGAAGTTAAGGATCAAATAAAATGACTGGGTTTATCTTGGATCAGCCATAACTTCCCTTGGGAGGAATGGAAGCGTGTTGTATGCAACAGGGAGTGACAATTGAATGCCAGCTTCACGTCATTTACATTTCTAGTCTGTCTATCTATTAGTAACAGGGTTGACGTGTAATGCTCGTTCCACTCAGTTTTTCCATCACAAAACACCAGACAAGGGACAAACAGAGTGAAACCAGCACACCTGCTTTAAAGCTATTATTTGACTATTAGATGTTTCTTTAGAAAAAAATATTCTGTAAAGAAATAGTTTTACCACATTAAGAGGAGAATTCAGTTCACGTAAAAGTGTTGACCGTGAAATGAGGGACAGACGTTGTCAAAGAAACAAAATAACTAGGGTTTTACAATGATGGTGCAAATTTAGGATACATTTTGGGATTAAGTTTAGGATAAATCTTGGGATTAAATTTAGGATAAATTTTGGGATTCAATTTAGGATAAATCTTGGGATTAAATTTAGGATAAATCTTGGGATTAAGTTTAGGATAAATCTTGGGATTAAGTTTAGGATAAATCTTGGGATTAAATTTAGGATAAATCTTGGGATTAAGTTTAGGATAAATTTTGGGATTAAGTTTAGGATAAATCTTGGGATTAAGTGGGTTAAATATTCCTAGAAGTGACACAGGGTTGACGAAGGGTCAAAATACTGGATTTTGGCACATTAGCCACCAGGGGGAGTGTCGTCGTGGTTGATTGAGGCTGGAGAGTAATCTAGGGGCCCATAAAGCTGCCAGGAGGTCAGCACAAGGGAGAGGTTGGAAGAGGTGAGAGGTTGCTACCGGATATACATCCTCACGGTCTGCTAGAACCAAGGGGCTCTGTGTTCTACCCCAGAGGAGACAGCATTCCCCGGGGGCCAGAATGTGGTAACCCGAAAGAGGAAACCGGGTTTATTTTATTTTTTGGTTTAAATAAACACCCTTGAAACTGAGGTATCATACTTGTGTCTGTGTTTAGATCAAACCCCCTGGTCTGAGAAACTATCTGTTTTTCGGTCTCTGCCTGTCGGTCTGGCCTCCCTCCACTCACCCGGTTGTTTCTAGGGGAGGCCTGTGGATCAGTCATCCAAGCTCCAAACCGTGTACCAGAGGTCTTCACTGTCACAGGTCCAGTGATCTTCATCAGTTTACCACATGCTGTTCACACACACGTACACACACACACACACACACACACACACACACACACACACACACACACACACACACACACACACACACACACACACACACACACACACACACACACACACACACACACACACACACACACACACACACACACACGTACACACACACGTACACACACACACACACACACACACACACACACACACACACACACACACACACACACACACACACACACACACACACACACACACACACGTACACACACAAACACACACACACACACACACACACACACACACACACACACACACACACACACACACACACACACACACACACACACACACACACACACACACACACACACACACACACACACACACACACACACACACACACACACACACACACACACACACACGCACACACACGCACACACACGTACACACACACACACACACACACACACACACACACACACACACACACACACACACACACACACACACACACACACACACACACACACACACACACACACACACACACACACACACACACACACACACACACACCACTCAGATTAGATTTCCCCTGACTGTGTTAGTTCGTAACATCTCATTTCATGCCTCTGACCACTGGAACACCTGTTATCTGTGACCTAGGGTGCATCCAAATGGAACACTATTCCTTATTCCCACAGGGCTCTGGTCAAAACTAGTGCACTATATAGGGAATAGGGTGTCATTTGGGATGTACCCTAGGTCACACAGCTCCATCTCACTAATGAGCCTATCTGATACACTAAGGTACATCAAAAATGTAACATGCTGTGTTTCCCTTAATACATTCCCAGTACCAGGTAAGAAACTGCTTAGATTCGGATCAAAAAACGAGACACCTTTAAAGAGACCGTCACAGTTCACTCCAACATCAAAGTTGATCAGTTTTCAGACCTCCACATGTACAGTGGCTTGCAAAAGTGTTCACCCCCTTGCCATTTTTCCTATTTTGTTGCCTTACAACCTGGAATTAAAATAGATTTTTGGGGGGGTTTATTTCATTTGATTTACACAACATGCCTACAACTTTGAATTTGAAAAATATTTACAAACAAGAAATAACATTAAAAAAACTGAAAACTTGACCATGCATAATTATTCACCCCTCCAAAGTCAATACTTTGTAGAGCCACCTTTTGCAGCAATTACATCTGCAAGTCTCTTGGGGTATGTCTCTATAAGCTTGGCACATCTAGCCAATGGGATTTTCCCCATTCTTCAAGGCAAAACTGCTCCAGCTCCTTCAAGTTGGATGGGTTCCGCTGGTGTACAGCGATCTTTAAGTCCTACCACATATTCTCAATTGGATTGAGGTCTGGGCCATTCCAAGACATTTAAATGTTTCCCCTTAAACCACTCGAGTGTTGCTTTAGCAGTGTGCTTAAGGTCATTGTCCGGCTGGAAGGTGAACCTCCGTACCAATCTCAAATCTCTAGAAGACTGGAACAGGTTTCCCACTTTTCCTTCAATTCTGACAGGTCTCCCAGTCCCTGCTGATGGAAAAACATCCCCACAGCATGATGCTGCCACCACCATGTAAACATGTAAAAACAAATAGAACGTAAGCAGAATCCGTGTGGATGAGGCAAGGTAGACCAACACAAGATGTGACTGGTCTGGGCCATATCTGAGCAGAATCCATGTGGATGAGGCAAGGTAGACCAACACAAGATGTGACTGGTCTGGGCCATATCTGAGCAGAATCCGTGTGGATGAGGCAAGGGAGACCAACACAAGATGTGACTGGTCTGGGCCATATCTGAGCAGAATCCGTGTGGATGAGGCAAGGGAGACCAACACAAGATGTGACTGGTCTGGGCCATATCTGAGCAGAATCCGTGTGGATGAGGCAAGGGAGACCAACACAAGATGTGACTGGTCTGGGCCATATCTGAGCAGAATCCGTGTGGATGAGGCAAGGGAGACCAACACAAGATGTGACTGGCCTGGGCCATATCTGAGCGGAATCCGTGTGGATGAGGCCAGGTAGACCAAATCAAATCAAATCAAATTTATTTATATAGCCCTTCGTACATCAGCTGATATCTCAAAGTGCTGTACAGAAACCCAGCCTAAAACCCCAAACAGCAAACAATGCAGGTGTAAAAGCACGGTGGCTAGGAAAAACTCCCTAGAAAGGCCAAAACCTAGGAAGAAACCTAGAGAGGAACCGGGCTATGTGGGGTGGCCAGTCCTCTTCTGGCTGTGCCGGGTAGAGATTATAACAGAAAATGACCAAGATGTTCAAATGTTCATAAATGACCAGCATGGTCAAATAATAATAAGGCAGAACAGTTGAAACTGGAGCAGCAGCACAGTCAGGTGGACTGGGGACAGCAAGGAGCCATCATGTCAGGTAGTCCTGGGGCACGGTCCTAGGGCTCAGGTCCTCCGAGAGAGAGAAAGAAAGAGAGAATTAGAGAGAGCATATGTGGGGTGGCCAGTCCTCTTCTGGCTGTGCCGGGTGGAGATTATAACAGAACGTGGCCAAGATGTTCAAATGTTCATAAATGACCAGCATGGTTGAATAATAGTAAGGCAGAACAGTTGAAACTGGAGCAGGAGCATGGCCAGGTGGACTGGGGACAGCAAGGAGTCCTCATGTCAGGTAGTCCTGGGACATGGTCCTAGGGCCCAGGCCAGTTGAAACTGGAGCAGCAGCATGGCCAGGTGGACTGGGGACAGCAAGGAGTCATCATGTCAGGTAGTCCTGGGGCATGGTTCTAGGGCTCAGGTCCTCCGAGAGAGAGAAAGAAGGAGAGAAGGAGAGAATTAGAGAACGCACACTTAGATTTACACAGGACACCGAATAGGACAGGAGAAGTACTCCAGATAAACAAACTGACCCTAGCCCCCCGACACATAAACTACTGCAGCATAAATACTGGAGGCTGAGACAGGAGGGGTCAGGAGACACTGTGGCCCCATCCGAGGACACCCCCGGACAGGGCCAAACAGGAAGGATATAACCCCACCCACTTTGCCAAAGCACAGCCCCCACACCACTAGAGGGAAATCTACAACCACCAACTTACCATCCTGAGACAAGGCCGAGTATAGCCCACAAAGATCTCCGACACCAACACAAGATGTGACTGGTCTGGGCCATATCTGAGCAGAATCCATGTGGATGAGTCAAGGTAGACCAACACAAGATGTGACTGGTCTGGGCCATATCTGAGCAGAATCCGTGTGGATGAGGCAAGGGAGACCAACACAAGATGTGACTGGCCTGGGCCATATCTGAGCAGAATCCGTGTGGATGAGGCAAGGGAGACCAACACAAGATGTGTGCCTGGGCCATATCTCAAATCAAATCAAATGTATTTATATAGCCCTTCGTACATCAGCTGATATCTCAAAGTGCTGTACAGAAACCCAGCCTAAAACCCCAAACAGCAAGCAATGCAGGTGTAGAAGCTGATCTTGTGAAGGCTACTGGAACACACACATACATAGACAACATCAACATCAGTTAATCATACATAGACAACATAGACCTGAACTTGTGAAGATCTTTGGATAGGAACATTAGCTAATCACTTATAGGCACCATTAGACCTGCAGTAGGAGTGTCCAATAGAATCTATGCCCCAATGTCTGAGCCAATAAGAGAATGGAAACTAAGCAAGACAACCAGATTCATACAGTGGAGTGACGATGTTTATGTAAGGGTAAAACCGTATAAAAGCAGAGCACTAAGAATGGAGATTCAGTTCTTCCATGGTATTGCTCGGCTTTGCTTCTTAATTGTAATGAAGTCTATTTGAATTCACATAGTTATGCTCAAGTTCTGTTTTTTTTGTCCTATTTCCTGTTTGTTTCACAATGCAAAATATTTTGCATCTTCAAAGTTGTAGGCATGTTGTGTAAATCCAATGATCCCCCCCCCAAAATCAATTTTAATTCCAGGTTGTAAGGCAACAAAATAGGAAAAATGCCAAGGGGGGTGAATACTTTTGTAAGTGTAACGCTCGTCCTCTTCTGACCGAGGAGTAAGAGATATCGGACCAATTTTCAGCGTGGTAAGTGTCCATTTTAATGTGAAAAAACTGAACACTACAAAATACAAAATAACAAAGTCAAACAAACGAAACAAACGAAACAGTCCCGTGTGGTAACAAACACTGACACAGAAAAGAATCACCCACAACTAAAAGGTGAAACCAGGCTACCTAAGTATGGTTCTCGATCAGGGACAACAATTGACAGCTGCCTCTGATTGAGAACCATACCAGGCCAGAACTAAGGTCAGAACGTGACAGCGAGCCACTGTAGTAGCCTAAACCGATCACTGTAACATTGAGCTTGGTAAATAGAATATGAATGACAGTCATCCAATATGCTATAATAGAAACCGAGCTCAAAAGAAGAATCCTGAATGGCACTGGAGTGTCTGTCCGTGTGTTTGCTTGTGACTCACTGAGTTTGCTCATGCAGTTGCGTAGCCTGCTCTCCAGACTCAGGACCCTCTGTTGTAGTTCCTCAGAGTCGTAGGTTCCTATCTCCTCCTGGATGGCTGTGAGCACCATGGAGAGGTTCCTGATCTCCTGTTTAAACCGGGAGATGAGCTGGGCATCTGTCTTGTACTGTTCCAACACAGGGATCAGAGGCTGTAGGGCATCCATCTTACCCTTCAACTCCTATAGAGAGGGAAACACAGGGTTCAATTCCATACAGTTCAACTCCTGTGGAAGGACAAACACAAGCCCAGCGGACAAAATGTTGCATGGAACATCAATCATTATCATCCAGGTACATCAGTCATTATCATCCAGGAACATCAGTCATTATACATCCAGGAACATCAGTCATTATCATCCAGGAACATCAGTCATTATCATCCAGGAACATCAGTCATTATCATCCAGGAACATCAGTCATTATCGTCCAGGAACATCAGTCATTATCATACAGGAACATCAGTCATTATCATCCAGGAAAATCAATCATTATCATCCAGGAACATCAATCATTAGCTTCCTGGAACATCAATCATTAGCTTCCTGGAACATCAATCATTAGCTTCCTGGAACATCAATCATTAGCTTCCTGGTACATCAATCATTAGCTTCCCTAAACACCAATCATTAGCTTCCCTGAACATCGATCATTAGCTTCCCGGAACATCAATCATTAGCTTTCTGGAACATCAATCTTTAGAATCCTGGAACATTCATCATTAGCATTCCGGAACATCAATCATTAGCTTCCCTGAACATCGATCATTAACATCCCTGAACATCAATCATTAACATCCAGGAACATCAATCATTAGCTTCCTGGAACATCAATCATTAGCTTCCTGGGACATCAATCTTTAGAATCCTGGAACATTCATCATTAGCATTCCGGAACATCAATCATTAGCTTCCTGGAACATCAATCTTTAGAATCCTGGAACATTCATCATTAGCATTCCGGAACATCAATCATTATCATACTGGAACATCAATCATTAGCTTCCCGGAACATCAATCATTAGCTTCCCGGAACATCAATCATTAGCTTCCCGGAACATCAATCATTAGCATTAGCATTGTGTCAAAGGGTATTGTATGTCCCTCCAAATGTTCCTCTAATTTTCCTATCAAACAGACTTACCTGGAAGTTTCTGTTGACCTGTGTCTTCTTGTTGGTCTCTATCTGTCTGAACTTTGACCTTAGCTCTTTGAACTGGCCTTCCATCCTCATGATGTACTGGAAGTCTCTCTGAGTCCGCAGGTTCAGCACCTCGATTGACTGGGACATGTTCTGGACCTACAGGACAAGAGAAGAAGAAGAGGCATTGACGTTGGCATTGGTTTTGACTACTGTTTTGGTTTTCTTTTGTCAATAAAAAGGTTGATTTATTTTTAAAGGATAGGGACAACAGTGGTGGGTTTAATTTCAAGTGTATTCTTTTAATTTTTTTTTTATAGCTCATCAGTTGGTGTGGAACGGGTCTGGACCAAGTTCAACCAACAGTTAGTTACAATGCTTCCTCCATTGTGTTTGACTTCTACAAAAAAGAACCAACAAAATCACCACTACATCAAACTAGAACTCTGAGCTACATTATCCACACTCCTCTGATTCCAATGATGAGATCCTGAAATGGCCTGGTTGAAACTGCCCTAAGGCATGTTTGTACATTAGTGTTAACATTACCACACTGGACCACAGTGAAGAAGATAGGGAAACCCCCTGGCCTGCTATACAGACAGAATACATTAAAGGCCCATATTTCATAGATTAATATCATAGATAGAGAGTAATGCTAGTGACGTTGGTTCATAATGTGCGTGTGTGTGTATCTAGAACCTTCTCCAGTAGCTGACGGAGCTGTCCCTCCTTGGCGTCTCTGGAGCAGAGGTTCTGTTCAGGAGCCACCACTGTACAGATACACCTCCCCTCTGCATCCTGGGCCGAGCTGTACACCTGCCAGCCTTCCTTAGGCTTGACTGTCTACACACACACAACACACACACACACACACACACACACACACACACACACACACACACACACACACACACACACACACACACACACACACACACACACACACACACACACACACACACACACACACACACACACACACACACACACACACACACACACACACACACACACACACACACACACACACACACAATGTTCAAGTGAGCTCATTACTCAGTGAAATGGTCTCCGATGGATATTCTTCAAGACAACAAATAATCAATGCAAGAGTCCCGTCATGTGGCCATCGGCTAACACACAGTATCTGTCTGGTTAACACACAGTATCTGTCTGGTTAACACACAGTATCTGTCTGGCTAACACACAGTGGTGGGTAGTATAAGGTGCTTTAGTGACAAAACGGATGGCACTGTGATAAACTGCATCCAGTTTGCTGAGAAGAGTGTTGGAAGCAATTTTGTAGATGACATTGCCGAAGTCGAGGATCGGTAGGATAGTCAGTTTTACTAGGGTAAGCTTGGCAGCGTGAGTGAAGGAAGCTTTGTTGCGGAATAGAAAGCCGACTCTTGATTTGATTTTCGATTGGAGATGTTTGATATGGGTCTGGAAGGAGAGTTTCCAGTTGAAGCTCGCATCCGCTACAAGACCATGGTGCTTGCCTACGGAGCTGTGAGGGGAACGGCACCTCAGTACCTCCAGGCTCTGATCAGGCCCTACACCCAAACAAGGGCACTGCGTTCATCCACCTCTGGCCTGCTCGCCTCCCTACCACTGAGGAAGTACAGTTCCCGCTCAGCCCAGTCAAAACTGTTCGCTGCTCTGGCCCCCCAATGGTGGAACAAACTCCCTCACGACGCCAGGACAGCGGAGTCAATCACCACCTTCCGGAGACACCTGAAACCCCACCTCTTTAAGGAATACCTAGGATAGGATAAAGTAATCCTTCTCACCCCACCCCCCTTAAAAGATTTAGATGCACTATTGTAAAGTGGCTGTTCCACTGGATGTCATAAGGTGAATGCACCAATTTGTATGTCGCTCTGGATAAGAGCGTCTGCTAAATGACTTAAATGTAATGTAAATGTAATTCAATTCAAATTGCAGTGGTCTGAAGGTTTATGGAACTATGATTGAAATGACACTCATCCGGGGATTTAAGAGCATGTTGTGTTTCAACCGATGGTGCGCACTACAAAGTAGGGTGTAATCCTCAACATATAGACGTGTTTTAAAAAAAATAATCTAAATGTATATTTAAAGGTTCATTGCAGCTGTTTTAATCACAATATCAAATCCTATCTGGGTAACAATTAAGTACCTTACTGTGATTAAATATATAAATAGATATAAATTTAAATGGTCAAAAAAAAAAATTGTTTCTTCGCAAAGAGCAATTTTCTTAAACAATAATTTTTGCTAGTACTGTCTGGGAGTGATCTGAGTGGGGAGGGTACAAATGAAAACTAGCTGTTATTGGGAAGAGAGGTTTGGAACGCTGCTTTCCTATTGGTCTAATAATGTATTTGTCACCTGGTGATGTCACTAGGCAGGCCAAAACTCCAGCTATCTAAACTTGAAGTAATCATGGTGGACTTACCAACCAGGGGGCCCCCCATTGATTTTGTTAGTCACTTTCACTCAGATATCATATTAAAGACAGCAGACATTTCTCTCTACCCTACGGCAAAATATGTAGAATTGCATGAAATTAGCTCTAAATCGTATACTTTAAAAAAAAAAAAAAATCTCTATACTATCAAGAAAGGGGAAGGGAGGGTGCTAAAATGTTTTGCTCTCAAGGTGGGGAGGTGCCTCCCAACAAAATGTTGCTTTAGGCCCCGAAAAGGCTAGGACCTGCTCTTCCTCCATGTGTGGGCATGGATGTGGGTACACAGACCCACAAGCCACTATGGTCCCTCATGACAA